>NC_090879.1:30284462-30301962 GCF_036669935.1 Montipora foliosa
ATTCGCCACAATTCATGGAGTGGCAGGGGAGAGGAATAGAACTTTTCGTCCCAATTGACACCTAACCCCTATATCAATAGATCAGACCACAACACCGGGAACTCCATGGCCCTACTCTTCTCGAATAGTGTGTGGGTTCTTTAACGTCCCACAGATTTTATATATACCCAAGGGTTGTGAGACGTGACCTCCGGCTTATAGTCCTTATCCGAGAAGACTTGAAAGTCTAACCATTTGCAGATGTCGTTACAAAGGCAGCCCTTTCTCCTCAGTTATTTAAAGACCCTGAGTGTTGGTCCGGCCGGACTTGAACTCACGACCTCCTGCATGACAGCCCGGTTCTCAACTAACTGAGCCACCGGTGCACGGTGATCATTTCCAAACGGGAAGGCGGAGTTTCGAGCTCTAAAGTCCCCGCAAACGAGGGTGATCACATCAGTGGAAACGTTCCCCGAAATGTCTGTTGCAGTGCACAAACGAGGTAACACTAGTTGAGAAAGCAAATTTAAGTGTTGTAGGGAAGCACAAACGGGAAACCTCGATATTAACAAACCATCACAATAACTTTTAACGTTTAGCGTCTAACGTTTGCTGGGGAATGTAAATCCCTTTGTATCAACAGACGAACGTAAAATTGCTTACGATATTCATAAAGTCTATTGTCAGAGTCGTACTTGATGAAACCTGTGTTTTCTGCTAAAAAAGTGCTTCCGTAACGCGTGAGCCAGCACCAGTTTGTCTGAGACCATAAATTAGGTACCTCAAATTTCGACTGGAAGTTTCACACACCCAGTATTTTCACAATTTCGTTGTTTCTTTATACTTCCTACAGGCTTAAAACTAACTTTCCATAATTCTCAGAAATCACTACTTTATCCAAGAGGTTTTCTGAAGGATTCACCAGGCCCTGCCTTATACCTTGCCTTTTTTGCGAATGCAAGATATAGAAGAAAAAGAATGTGTGGGAAAATAAGAATCCACGATATTCAATTAAACACTTAAAATCCATGCTGTTTCTGGAAATCAACTAAGTAAAGAGCTGGATAGAGTCGACCTTGTAAAAAGGCGAAGGGGTCTTATTTCGAAACCCTGTTGTCGGTGTGTCTTTCGTAATGAGCCTTCTTTGAATTAGACAATAGGTAGGAAAGCTAAGATCAAACTCATTCAACAAGCCCGTTCAGTAGGTATTTGAATACTGTTTTTTGAAACAGCTCCAGAGTGAATACATTGGGTCAATCCAGGATTACGGACTTGTGGCAACTTTCTTTAAGACATTTACCCACCAGCAGCGTTAATATACGACCTTTTAACTTCGGGGCCTATTTTTAAGATTCACAAGTCTTAAGCTTGAAGCATTGTTGACACTTTAGACATGGATCGACCTACAGTGCAACACGCCTTATCATGGCCACCCAACAAACTTTCACATTTGACAATTACGTGTAAATACGTCAACTCAACAACCCATGCAACGGGTTTCAACTTACAACTGTGCGAACTTTGCAAGGAGGCGTGACTGTCAATCAAATTCACACATCCTGATTGGCGGACAAACTTTAGAGATGGATCGACTTAGAGAATCATTGACTGTGGTTTTCATGATTTTGAAGACATTTGACTTTAATCATAACACAAACTAGACGTCAAGGTTTAGGCTCCTCAGCTAAAATACCAGAATTTTTTGACAAGTTGTATGAGATAAATAGAATCTTCAGTGACCTCAGAATGCGTGAGAGACTTGTGATAACTCAGCTGCCATTACGGTTTCATGGAGCTTCTAGCTTTTCCAACAACCTTCTTTAGGCACAAGGCTTAACGTAAATCTGTCAATCACGGCATCCACCGATTTATTCCACGTCTTTGACCTGTTTTTTGCAGAAGCAAGATTACTTTAGTATGAAATGAGTATAACGATAACGATCTAAAAATATACTCCTTTTATAATGTGAAAACGTGTGTTTAGCCTACAGTGGAGCCCGTTAAACATTTATCGAAGCGAAAGCTTGGGAAGGATGAGAAGGTTAATGAATATAGCTATATGATGTTGATTCATTCTGACAAATGCCTAATTTGAGGAGTTTGTTTACAATATCCGGCTTCTTTCTTGGCATAAATATGACTCAATCTGTGATCCAAAAAGGGGCGCTTGCAAGTTATATTTGGACATTCAAAAAAGAGAATGATTAAGATCAAAACTACACCTTTATATATGTCAGTACCCAAATATCCAACAGATTTCTATACTTGAAATGGCGCAGAGTAAGTATTAGTACTACCTCATAAAAAAAAAAAAAATTGCTTTCCACTTTTTTACCGGTTAGCCGAACTCTTGCAAACTTGCAGCGGTTACAGAATGTCAGAATCGGCCCAACCTTCCTGGAAGTTATACTATCGATTACTGTTACCTGTGACAAAATCGACGCTGGCTCGAGAGCACCAAAGTTTTTAAATGGACTTGACACCTTCCAAATTCTTTCCGGGTATACCTTTTTTGTATAGCCACGGTTTGATTTTGAGAAAGATTTAAGAAAATTGGAAAAGATGACGGGGCATAATGGACGATGTCGGTTTTCTTCAAATTTCCAAGCCGTCACTGGACGTTTCAATTAACAAGTGCGACCTTCCCGTTAAGTTTCCTACGCTAATGGCTCCCACAAAAGAGTAAACGGGTGCCGCAGCAGAAAGCAGAGGCGTTCGCCATTTGTAAAATAGAACATTTATTTTTGGTGTGTCCTGTTTACTGAATAGTGTCCAGCATTAGCAAAAACTCCTCATAATTAGTCCTGCTTTCCGCTTGGGATTCGGACACTACTGAGGATGCTTTCAATTTGACAGAACTGACTGCTAAGGCCGGACATTTAGAAGAACTAACTCTACAAACCCTTCAAATTAACACACTTCGGCGATAATGTATACCATAGAAAAATGCGAGGGACTATCACACAAGTGTCCCTCCAAATTGTTGCATTTTCTTTGGA
Organism: Montipora foliosa; assembly: GCF_036669935.1. Taxonomy (NCBI): domain Eukaryota; kingdom Metazoa; phylum Cnidaria; class Anthozoa; order Scleractinia; family Acroporidae; genus Montipora; species Montipora foliosa. The sequence goes on from NC_090879.1 coordinate 30,287,441, forward strand.
AACTGACGCGTCTGGCGGGCCAGTTCTGACAAAGGAAAAGCGCGTTTGGTTCCGAAAATTATAATTAAAAACAAAGATGTTATAAGCATGAGACCTCTTCATAACTTTCATAAGTTATAAGTTTAGTATAAACTAAAAAATATTCACGAAGAACGCTCAGAATGAAGCTCTTCACTCCGTATTTCTTCGAAAATGATTGTTTCGCAGTAAACTATGCAAAAATTACCGACACTAAATCTTGCTAGTCCCGGCATAAGCAAGAAAACGATTATTGCTTTGAGCGCAAATGTTGCAGGTATAATCCGGTCTCTGGTAAATCAGTTTTTGCCTAGGTTAAATTGTAATGGTGGTCCTGGGTTGAATATAAAATCAGATGAATTAATAAAACTTTCAGTTAAGCCTAAAGAAATATTAAGGTCAGATTAGGATAAGTTTTGATTATTATACATGGATATTAAATTGCGACTTATTTTAGAAAAGCAAATAATGAGCATCATTGTCCGCCTTTGTATTGTGGTAATGAAGACCCTTGACTATAGACCTCGAGGGTCCAATTGCGAATACCGGTAAGTGCATAGTACGGCTCTTTGTTCCCTTATTACGTTTTAATTTTGAGGCTGAATGAATATAGGTGTAGGACTACAGTAACCGATATGACGATAAGAAACATTAAGAAGATGTGTTGAGATGCGTAAGAAGGAAAGTATAGGTTAATTTAACAGCTGATTTAACCACTGGTATAGAGTGCATATTTCAGCCTAGGTAAAATGAGGATCACCAATTTGACGTAGGTAAAAAACAGATTCAACCGCAGACCGGGTTTGACCGACAACATAAATACATAATTTAGGGAAAGAGTAAAATAAAATAAAATAAAATAATGTACGGGAAAGGGACCATGAAGGGCCTAAAGGACTCGGAGTTGATTCTTTTCTTCCTATCTTTGTCTTTCCAAAGGCTGAGAATCTTGTGCAGTTGTTATGTTAGAACTATTGAAAACATTGAGTTTCGCAGTTTTTTTCGCTCTGACGAAGGGCTAACGCTCGAGCTCGAAACGGTAGCTCACGAATTAGTCATTTTTACTTTATCAACCGGGCACGTTGTCGTACTTTTTTTTTTGCAGATTTCGCCGTCCATACGCAAGCACTACACAGACTATATCACAACAAACAAAAAGCGACTTCTTTTAAATTATTGATAGGTAGCTGTCTTTTAAGGCTCACAAATAATGGAAATCCACTGGTAAAACAAAGTTTCATCGACGGTCTGCTATTTTGTTGCGCATGAAACCTTTGAAACCTTTGAGAGATGCTTTAACTTGCGGATGTTCTTTTGCTGCTGGTAAGAATTTTAAAAAGAGGGTAAAAATAAAAGCTTGGATGAGGTTTGATTCAGTGCAACATTGCTGTTTCCGCTTCCCAACTGAGATTCGATATCGTTTTGTACCAGCCAAAAATAGAATGGGTAGATTTCCTGCCAGCTCACTTATTAATATTTCTTCCAGCAATGCATTCTCAACTTCAGTGCGTTGTGGAATTTTCATTTATGACATATTTTTTCTAACTCCTTAACGCGGCAATTACAGAGGTAGCGTCATGCACGATAACAAAATACCTTATCCTTTCTGCCAGATTCCCAGTAAGGGTTTGTAATTGAAATGGAATGGGACAAATTTCTATTTTCAATAAGATACCCGTTTTACGCAGCTTGTGGAACACTTGAGATCTAAAAGTAAGTCCAGTGAAATCATGATGACTCGTACAATTTTCTAATGCGATCATTTTTGCTACTAAACTTGAAGCTCTTGTCTTTCAGCCATTATATGCCATCGACAGCTTCTCGCTGATCTGGATGCAAAGGATGTCATTGAGAGGTAAGAACTGGGATTTCTTATTCAGTAGATATGAGAATTTAAAAAGCAATTATTGATCCTGTTGTGAAAACTTTCTTTTTTAATCTTTAACATAACGGTTCTTAAAAGTAAAGCTGAATTCTACCCTTTTTAAATAGTTTAAAGGTATTTCGTAATCAGGAGGCAAAACTGAAGAAAATCATTAGTCTTCACATCTAATTTTAAAGCAAAGAAAGTTGAATTTGGTGGATTTTTCAATATCTAAACTGCCGCCCATTTTTGTCCAAGAAATAAGCCCGACGGTTCTTCTCATAACTGATATGCCAATAGTTTCACTCATTACTGCTCTAAGATACTCTTCAGTTATTTGTGCAACGTATAGTGCTCAAAATCTGAAAAAGCAACGAAAAAATCGACTTAAATTTAAAAGCTTAATTACAAGCAATTACAGGAACACGTGAGAGCTGATTACCTATCTCCCTCTCTATGGGGTGCCATCATCTATCCCCTTTATTTGTACTTAAGAGTTCTTAAGCGATGTTGAACAATAAGAGACACATTAAAAAGGTAATTGTATGAGAAGTCTTAATTTCACCCTCAGCAAGAAAATAAAAATAAATAAATACGATTTGTACAGAAAATTGCTTTGCGAGAGGTAACAAATACAAATTGACGACTCTATTTGAACTACTTACAGGAATCGAATTTTGCACGAAGGCCTGGGTGTTCAATGCTATGGCTTCCTCAAAAGACTCATAACCCATTTAATGCGGAACCACCGACATACCATACTATACATACGAACCTTGGCTTACTTCAATAGCAGGACATGATCTCTGTCCTTCTTCTAACAAATTACACAGACCATGCATGGAATCGAATTAATGAATATCGAATCAATCTTGCCTATCAGATACTAAATCTGTGAGCCAGAGAGGTGTTTTCTAAATTTTGAAATCGTGGACCCCTCGACGAAAGATGAGTTTCGATACATCGCAAGTTAAGTCATAGTTAATAGAGGGGAATGGTTATGAAACCTGTCAAATTTCTTTGTTCTTTTTTTGTTCTGACAAAACACAATAGTTGTTTACTCGGTACTGAGGAACAAACCAATAGAAACGTGTTGGTAACGTAAGCCATGCATGGTGAATGAGCGCTAAAACAAAAGATTGTGCAAGGTCGTGGACTTTCCTACCTAAATCGTGACATCTTTGTTTGCTCCTTTGATGTTTGCCGAGCTTCAAAACCAGTCCCCTCTATTAACTATGGTTAAAGTAACTCGGAACTCATTACCGTAAGATAGAGCGCTGAACAATAATCCACCAGTGAGTTAAGATATCGAGGAGCGGAGGTAATCAATTGCTTGTTAATGGAGAATCATGAAAGTCAATATAACGAATTTTCAAAGTGGTCCCAGCTTTTCGAGGGATGGAAAACGTTGTTAATTTATTCATTACATAAATCCTTATCCCGTGAAAAATTAATTGGTTTTGCATAAAAAAGGACTCTATTCTCAGTTTTAATATAACTTTCACATATTCTCCATCCCACAGACTTTTTCATACCACAATTTAGCTCCCCAACCAAAAATACAAAATATAAATTGAAAAGGGATCTTATGAAGAAAGTCGCATAAACCTAGAGGCTAAAGTGATATTTCTAATAAAGACGTTCCTTTTGTTTTATAGCTTAGATTTGCTGTTAAAGTTAGTCACAGTGAGTGTCAACCCTTTTTGAGTCATGACAATCGCTCTGGCTGCCTTGTGGATACAAACTGGTTTGCTTCTTTTGTGTCCTGTATTTCACACAACGATAGCTTTGGGCCACAGTATACAACGGGGCCATGTATATCCCAGTGACACAGAACAAACCGGGAGAATCAAGAGAACACCCAATGCTGCCAATCGCGCCGAAATTCAGAGGGCCCTTGACGCAGCGATAGTGAAGGACTACATCCAGAGAAAATTTCAAACGTATATCGATGAGGGGAAAATCACTAAAAGAGTTCAAACAGCAGGCGGAGAGAGAGGAAAACATTTCAAGTTTGAGACAACAAGCAATTTACGATTAAAGGAAGTGTTCCATCTTATGCAGTTCTATCCCCTCCTTTTTGGCGGCGAAACAAGGCCCACGTATTTTGATGTCCCCATTGGAGCAGATTTTCAAAGGTTCAGGCTTGAGAATAGACCGCTCGGCAAGTTTTCAATCAGTGCTAAACATGGCGACGGCCAGTACGTGGATTTGTCTGATCTTTCAACACAAGTTACAGAGCTGAGGGATTCCAATACAGAACTCCCGCTGCGGACAACGCTGCAACAGGACACCGTAAGAGCATTAGATGCAACATTGGCGAGCCAGCCTAACTTTGAGCAGACATTAACCAGGAATGACCCACAAAACACAGTTTCAAGCCAGACGCGGGATGACGCGTTTCAGGCAGCCAAAGATATTTTAGCTGGTTCTTCCGTCCTGGGAAAAGATATCAGTAGTTTGAATCCGGCCTCATGGCTCGCGGATGTGAAAACGGAAATTGATCAAAGAAGGGAGAGTGTTGCCACAGCATCGACCCAAAATCTGGAGAAGGAAAAAAATACTAAACTAAGGTTTGAATTCACGCAGAGCATGCTGCAAAGCGCTGAACAAGCTAAAAACGAATGGGAACGCCTCAGAGGAATTACCAGAGATCTGGGAAATGGGCAACAACAAAACATCATTGAGGAGAGAACAGTTGGAAGTGAACGAAATAGTCACAAAGTTGTAACAATTCATGAAAATGACGAAGTGTCCCTCAAGGAGGTATTCAAACTACTGCAGTTTTACAATGATATATATGAATTTCAAGATCGACCAACTAGACAAACACACTTTGAAATTCCAATTGGTGGTGAGACGAGGAGGTTTCGGTTAAGTAGAAGTGGGGAAGGTGGTGGCAAACACCAAATCCTTGTTACATCTAAAAATGATGACTGGACAAGTACCACGGCAAGAGAATCGAGTGCACCTGCTTACGATACAATTATAAATGATTATCTTGTGAACGCCGATCAGAATGAACTGGCTGAAGCGATGCAAAAATCTCTAGATAAAAAGCTAAACGACCAGCCTTCCTTTGAGACCGATCTAACAGTCAATCGCCAAGCGTCTCCTGATACAGTTAGAGCTGCCGTAGAATTCATGCTTATCACGATGATTGCAGAGGCAGCACAGCCTCCCCAACAAACCAGAGCAAGATTCATAACCGACCTGTTAACAAAAATTAGAACTGAAAATAGGTTTCCCGAACCCAGAAAAATTCCCAGAGTGGCGAACTACAGAGGAGACGAAAAAGCCGGACGGAGCCCTGCGATGGACCAAGTCGTTCAGGGTATGCTTGAAAATGTCAACACGAGAAGAAAAATTGATGCAATTTTTTCCGAAGCAGAATTCCCTGCAAGACGAAGAGGAGGAACGCAAGCAGGACGCAGATTTATACATAAGGAAGGGAACAGGGATGTTCCATCTTACATGATCCGCAAACGGGCTGCTGATGATCACGATGGAGAACTTCTCTTTAAAAAAGTTGCCAGAATTTGCACAGAGAAGCGCCGAAGGAAAAGACGCTCTGTCTGTAAATTAACTGACAAGGACTCTGTCTACGTTGATGAAGAGTCGATTAAAGTAACGGATAACATGGTGGAGCTTGACGTCGTGGATCGTCGTGATTCGGAATTGCGGGACCATGTGGAATTCCCATTAAGCTCTGAAGAACTCGCTACCCCCAAGCTGATAAAGGAACATATAGAAAAGTCTCGAAGAGCTGGAGCTAGTAGGACATACGCCAAGATAAATAAAGGCTTGGCTGTGCATGGCTTGATATTCTCCGTCCTTGGAGCGGCAGACTACTTCAACAAAGGTGACTACGTTCGTGGAAGCATATCGTTGACTCAGGCAGCACACACATTCGGTGGATTAACCGGCTTAAATGAGATTGTGTCAAAGCTTGGTAAACATGTATTAAGTAGCGCTGCTACATCATTAGCAAAAGGCCTGAATTTTGAAGAAGGCTTAGGACGATTCTCTAGAAAGGTGGAACGGTTCATGGAAAAAGGAGCTGGAAAGCTTCTGGGAGACATTCCTGGAGTAGGACTTGCATTCGACGTGTATTTCATTGAACAAGATATAGAACAACTGGCAGATTTGGATTTCAGTGACCCAGACGATCTTAAAGTGCTTCCATTACGTGTAATCGATTTAGCTCTGGATGTAAGTACTACAGCTCTGAACTTAGTTGGGACTTTTTGTCCAGAAGCGGAAGTGATCACAGAACCGGTAGTCATCATTATCTCCATAATCCGAATGGCTATAGACGACTTCTATATTAATATAATGTCTAAAATACAGAAAGTAAATTGGAATAGTCCATGGGCTGGTCTACAATTTCTTGGCGCACTAGTGAAAGGGATTTTAGATGGAGTGGCTGATTTCTTGACTGGAGGTTTGCGAAGACAGCTGGAATCCTATCAAAGACAAGAGGACAATGATAAAAAACTTATTCGGAACTTAACGAACCCTGACAACTATTTCAGAATTGTTGGGCAAAGAGAGGGCGAAGAAGAGAGGATAGACTTTACCCAAGGAACATTGTCTAGTTTTGGTGGCTACATCACCTTTAGGCTTCATGATAACAATGTAGCAACCGTCGAAATTGGGGATGTGAACGGAGCGCGTGACCCAATAAGGAGGACATTTCAGGTCGATTCTAACCTTAAAGATATCGTACTTGGTATAGGAGAGTCTAGGGATTTCACATACAAGCACGAGACCGCTAAACTCTGGTTCGTGATTCCTATTAAATCGTTCGATGTCATTTGCGGGGCTAACTTACACGAAAATTCTGCTTATGGTACTTATTTTGGTAACTCAGATAATAACACATTTTATGCAGTACAGAGACCCAAACCGACAACAAAGCCACCCGGGAGAGAAGATTAAGAGTGTAACTTTGGTAAACTAGATCTTATGATACTTACTGGAAATTACCATTACAATTTGTACGGGAGAGGTGGGAGTGACACCTTTTACCTCGGTCCTGAGCTCTCGTCCATAACTGGAGGAGGTGGAAGTGACGTCTACATTATCCAATCTGACGGCGGTAAAGCAATAATCGATAACTTTGCTGACGATGATAAGCGTGACATTGTGGTAAATATCCAGTGTCACAAGACCGGAAATGACGTCGACATCACTTACTCCAGGAGCCATCACATTCGCATTAAGAACTGGTTCACACAAGGAGATGCAACTTACTATCGCCACGTGTCATTTCGCAGCAAGGATGGAGTGATATTCGTCGCAGAGCAAACCTCTAGCAGTGCCTCTGATCCCCAGATTAACTGTGTGGCAGTAGCAGTGGATTTTAGTGGAGCCAAAACATCTCAAACGGTTTCCCTAAATGATCCGTCATACACGAACGTTAAACAAGTTTCTCGTTCTAATCACTCTGACTCTATTGAAGGAAATGATCTCGGAAACGTGATAGACGGTGGTCGCGGAGCTGATGTCTTGACCGGAGGGAAAGGCGAAGATACCTACGTCATTCGAGCAACCGAAGGCTGTGACACTATTAACAACTATGCAGAGGATTTTGTGAGCACTACTGATATTGTGATATTTGCTGTACCCTTTGATAGAATCAGGATTCAACTGTCAGGAAATGATTTGTCAGTTACTGACAGAAGCAACCCAAGTACCTCCCGTTTTAGGATCACCAACTGGGCCAGAGGATATCAATACAGGCACATGCTCTTTACATCCTCTGATCACGTTGTGTTCAATGTTACAACACACATGGTTTCAAATCCTAGTACGGTCCCAAAGAAGAAAACTTCTGCAAGAATCCAAAGTGGACACTCAATTACAGTAATCATAGAACCCATAATGCTGGATTATAGTACTTCAGCGAATGGAGTCAATGTTGATCTATCTGATGGGCCTCGTCGTGTGCGGTCGATCCATCCACGGGGTTCAGCTAACGTCGCTACGGTTTCAGATTCTCCTCACGATGACCAAATTATTGGCAATAAACAAACCAATTTTTTAAGTTGTAGCGGAGGGGTGGACCTCCTTGAGGGAGGGGAAGGCAGTGACAATTATGTCGTTAAGAGAACGTGCACACACGCAGTCATAAACAACTTTGACACCCGAACAAAAGATGATGTATTTTTTACTTAGACGAAACGTTTGGAAACTTACACGCGGAGAGACGCTCTGGCAGCTCAGATTTATAGATCACTTCATCAGAGAGAACACCAGCTGTAACTCTTGAAAATTGGTTTGAATCAGTTAATTACCGACATCTTTGGATTAGGACTAGAGACGGAATAACGTTGCGAGTGGGAGAGGAGACCGCAAAGCTCGATCCAACCGAAATATCGAAGGATCCTTCCGAGTGTACATGCACAACCGCCAGCTGTCAGGAATCGTTGGTATCCTATGACTTGAACACGGATCCTTGGAAGCACTTGGTCCGTTTCCAATTAAATTCTAGTCTGTGCAGAATCTATGGTAATGAACTCAACAACTATATTGACCCTGGCCCAGGCAATGGTTACAATTATCAATATTTGGAAGGAAGAAGTGGTTCTGACACTTACGTTCTGAATCACGGATATGGTGAGTTTAACGAGATCAACAACTTTGCTGTCGACAGCAAGACAGATGCTCTTCATATTGGTTTGGAATTTAACGACATCCGTGTGTATTTTCATGGGGAACATGATGTCATACTGGAATCGATGTCAAGACCCACCTCTCTCGGCATTCGTATCCAGAGCTATTTTTGCAACGAAAGTTACCAGCATCTTCAGGTGACAACGACTGATAAGATAACCTTTGAAATTACACAAGAAGTGTCATTTAAAAAAATTGTCTCCATCGATCGCACAGACCTTGAAATCCCACAAAACATTAATCCACAAAACGACAGAATACTGGCTTCGGCGCAGGATTTAAAGGGATCGCTAACCTCGACGAACGACATCACAGGCAGTGACACCACAAGAATAATAGAAGGCGGTAATATGGCCGATGTGCTTCGAGCAGGAACAATTGGAACTACCTTCGAGGGAAAAGATGGAGACGATATTATTCATGGAGGACCTGGAATTGATATTATTTTTGGCGGGGATGGCGATGACCATATTCTTGCTGGTGCTGGAGACGATTTCATTTATGCAGGGAATGGCCGTGATGTCATCGATGGTGGTGATGGGAGCGATACTATTTCATTCAAAGGTGACGGGTTCCTTCGCAATGGTGTCAAAGTGGATCTCTCATTTGGATTTGGAAAAGGAATCGATGCAGAAGAGGACAGGTATATAAGTATTGAAAATGTGTACGGAACCATTCACAGTGACACCCTAACCGGATCTGATTTCGACAACTCGCTGTTCGGTCTTGAGGGAAACGATATCCTCATTCCTCAAGGTGGTAATGATAAACTTGTTGGAGGTGAGGGCGACGACTTGTACTTACTTTACCAAACTTGGGGAATAAAAATAATCGACAACTACGCAGTTGACGAGGTCGAAGACGCTCTCTCCCTGGTCCATTTAAGCTCCACTGAGGTGTGCTTATTCTTGGTAGAAAATGACTTACACGTTCAAGTTGTCGACCTTGATTTGACGGCGAAACTTTTTCATAGTCGTCTTCTGACGGTTATAATTCAAAATTGGAATGTGAATTCAAAGTATAAGCATCTTTCGATAGTATTTAAAAATACCGTGTGGCCAGCAGCTGCTTTGTCAGACATAGCCTCTGTAATCAACGTGATAACCCGAAGTGTCGGATACATTGAAGAACAGTCTCGTTTCAGGGTTGTCTCTGCAAGTGGTAGTAATGTCGAATTGTCTTGGCACCAGGCGGATCAGGGGGTTCTTTCACAGTCGTACACTCAATTAGTTTTAGTTAGGTTTCCTACGACAAATCCAAGAGATATTACTAAAACACAAGTAATTGGACAGACATCAATAACTGTTTCACATCTCAACCGCAATTCTCACTACGTCTTCGTACTTGCCTTGGAGAAGTGCAAGGCGACGATAGCTATGTCGCACACCTTGATCACGTATGGACGGAGAAGAAGCTGCGTTGCAGCGATTGTTCCTCATTCGACAGTACAGTATTCTCCAACTTCGTCTGGTTCAACAGTGGATCACGGAACAAGTGCTAATTTTAGGTGTGATGTAGGTTACACAATAACTCAGGAAAGCTACAGAGCATTGACCACAAACTGTTTGGACAGAGATTGGATCCCATCCTTACCAACTTGTTCAAGAATGTTCAACGTTGTCCGAGGCTCACAAAGCCGTCGAACGGAAAAGTTTCAACCACTGGACGTGAGGAAGGCTCAAAAGCTTTGTATGTCTGCAACAAAGGCTTTCGACTACACGGACCTATGGAACGCATTTGTATACATGAATCCTGGGATGGTACAAACCCTAGCTGTCAGGCTCTCCATTGTCCAAGAGCTCCACGGGTTGATAATGGTGAGTTCCGTCCTTGCGACTACATGAGTCACACCAGAACGTTTGGCACAATTAATAATCCCCTCCAGGGATATTGCGTCAAACTACATTGTCATCGCCATTATCTACCAAGCCACAGATTTCACGGACGAACTCATCGTCCAAGATGGGAAAGTGATTGGAAGATTCCACAAGGAGGACGAGTGTGCAGTGATGGAGATTGGATCGGTTATGTGGACGACAGATGTGAACTGACTGTACGTCTAACTGATGTAAATGACCAATGGAACAAGAAAGTTGGTATACTTGAACTTTGGAAAAAGACAGTGTGGGAAAAGGAAACAGAGACACCAGATGAAAGGATTTTGCGCCTTGCTTGTGATTCTGTTGGGTTACCTAACCCGACCCATTTGTCGCATGAGATGAACAGTGATTCTCAAGTTCAGGTGACTTGCAGTAAGCTGCGCTTGACACAGCAACCTACTCCATATGAAGGGAGACTGGAAGTAGTAAATACCAATGGGATCTGGGAAGGAGTGTGCGTTCCACAAGAAAAAAATATTTTATTGGATGCCACAAGAGAGATTTGTGCATCACTTGGTTTCACTGGCTATTCTACTGCCGCGGTGACCTTACCGTCAGGACAGACGGATCTTAGCATTTCCTGTTCTCTGTAAGTTATTCGTCCATTTTTACAAGACGTAAAAGTCTTGTAAATAGTATAAAACGTTGCTTCCACCTACATTCATGGGAAGCGCTTGGGTAGCCACATTTAAAATCGCCCAAGATATTGGAGGGTCCCTAATCCAAAGAGCAAAACTGTAAAGTTCATTGTGAAGTGTACAGTTTTACAAAAAGCGGCACCATTTGCTTGATTGAAAGCAGAAATTGTTACCCATGGACTCTGTCTTTAAGCCATTTCTTTCCCTATAATTGTCTCGTCCTTTATCGCTAGTTTATTTGACGGTCTGGTTGTTGAAAAAAAAAGAAAACTATCCACGTTTCAATTCTCGTAAAGTGTACTTCTTTTCGAGTGGGCTATTTCAATGTCATAGACAGTTATTAATAAAGTTTTCAGCGCATTTAATAACCATTTTATTTGTAACTCGATTACGCTGTCAAATATTATCGTTTGAACCGGAAATATCCAGCGAGAACCGTAAAAGAGGAAAAGGATATGATACACGTGTAGCGTCTTGTTTTAGTTCACTTGCTCTTTCTTCTAGCCAAGGGACCACAACGACAACACCGGAGGGTCAGGTGACAGGTTACAGACAAAGGTATGGCTTTTCTCCCTACCCCTGAAGGAATCGTATGAACCCCGCTCCCCATACGAGGATTTCCTTAATAGTTTTACGATAAGTGATCACGCGGGGTCGCACGGTTTCTATGATAAAAATATTTTATTGACTTTAAATCGGAGTTTCTAATCCTGTTGTGTCAATTAGATTCGGAATACATGTACGTCCAAGAGGCCGATGAACAAACATATTTAACCTGGTGACTCCTAGGATTGAGAACAGAAGCTCAGGACCTTGAAGCGCTAGTGTCTTTATTTTAAAAAAATCCCTTATTTGGATGCAACGTAGCTCGTGCGAGAGTGTAAAAGTTTATCAGCAATAAAATGTCGGAGTTCTAGATACGTTAAATGCAGTCTGTAGCTAAAAAATGTCTCGTGCTTATGAGTTCCATAATATAGAGGTACGGAGTTTCCTCGTTGAACTATTTGGCTTCATCAGGTGCACTTTGGAGTCCAACAGGCAAGAATGTGGTACAAAGGTGCGATGTAGGCAGAAGTGTACAGAGGAATTCTCTGTGATTGGTGGCGGTGAGACGAATTGCACTGGTGGATCTCAGGGACAGTTCCAGGGCGACTCCTGTAAAGTTATATGTAATCCCCGAGATTTAAGACGCCGAGGAGATGCTGTAGTTTACTGCAATGCTGGAGTTTGGATAAACCAGGCCAGCCTTCGAGGCAGCCGACTGGCCTCAGCTAGATGCCTCAGCGTGGGTGCATATTTGATTGGTCAATTTGAGTAAGGATACCGGCACTGAAAGGCCGATATATTTATTCATCTACCTATCATAACACGCCGCGAAAATTGCATCAAATTCATTCTGACCTTTGTCTGCATTTCTCGGAGACAAGAACAGTTAATTTCCTTGATGAAATTTACAAATTCACTAAAGATCTTTTTTCTTGCAGATGATCTGTTCAAGGCTGACGTCGACCGAATCGCCATGCAAAATGGAAGGTTAAGTAATAGAGCCTTAGCCTCGTTTCTCTTCGATCAGCTACGTACTTCGTACCCTGAATCCATGTGGATGGTAAACATTTATAATCCGGTCGCAGGCTGGGATAAGCATGCTGTATATGGACATTACCGTAAAACTTACTATGACAAATTTAGGTATTATAACCATAACGTGGTCGTCGTGCGATATCCAGGACAACGTACAGACCGCCCTGACCTTCGACTGACGGGGTCTCTGGCAAGTATAGTGGGAACGGAGAATGGAGATAACGCCCAAGATGCAGTGGAGAGTATAATACGCAAGTTTGGCAGCCAATCGTGGTACAGTATCCATGCTGTGAGGTCGGGAAGCGGACTTGTCTCTGCCTATAATATTCCCGACGAAGTTAATTACCTATGGAGAGAATTTCCCTCCCTGGTTGTGACAGTTATTGCCCCGGACGTGATATCTTACGATACCTCGCAACCACACTCCATGCACGGTGCTATCCACCACTAAAAGAACTTCCTGTCACGGACAGCTTTTGTTTTGTCGTTCGCTACATGCCGTCGACAACTTATGCGCACAGAGGTTTTTAAAAGTCGAGGTGACTTTGAATAACCTATCAAATGGGTAATTTTTCATGAAGACCATTGTTTGATTTGACAGGTCTGTTGTTATTTAGTGTTGCGTCCACAATTCTCAAACTCTTAACGCAGAGATAGGGAAAGGACTCGAAGTGAAGTATTGTCGCGTGACGATTCGCGCTTTGAATAATCACTATATCATTATGAATTCTTCACGGACATTAACCTTGAAAATTAGTCAATAAACCAGAAATGTCGATCTGTCATTTGGCCTTCAGTTGACCCATCAGTTTATGAATGCGGGTCCCGGCGCCAAATGATCGCCAATGAAATTGGGGATGATAAACACGACGCCTCTGACTGGTCCGCACGAGGGATTGCTCGTGCCAAATGCATGGATCAGTCTCGGAACACAATACTGCCATGTCTTTTCCCCGCAATAAAAGTCTAGTCGTAACAGTTTTAAAACAGATGATACCGTAAACTGATGAGTCGTATTTCATCTCAGGTCGAGACTTCTGGATTATAGACTTCTGCCTTGATAAAATATTGTCATTATTTGCTGAAGCAGATATCTTCATTTGACAAATAAAGCTTATAAACACTGTGCTGTTTTCTTTAGTTGTTAAATTATTGCTCAATCATTAGAATAATTTTTCATGCCCTCTTCAACAATTCTGCATGATTCCTGCCTGATCCTGGCCTTCTATGGTGGACTCAGATACGTCGCAGCTGAATATATGTTTCTCATTTCGTTGGATCGGCACTGACGGCTTTTGTGCTAAGGTGTGTAATTACTTGTTTCATAAGCGATCTTAGTTGACCGTAGTTTACTAGCAAACATGTCATTGAACTCACTGTGACTTGAAAAACCTTGTTTTCCATCAGGAACAACACACAAGCAGCGGTGACAAGCATGAGATACAAATTATGTGTTACTTAACTGTTCGTATTCTTCAACGTTTTCATCTAAGCGTGGACACACGTTTTATTGTTTAAGCGTGGAAAAATGACGGGAAAACATGTTTTTTGAAGTTTGACTGAGTTTGGGAGCCGTTAAGCAAACATTTGAAACTATTGCGCGCGATAGTTCGAAAGTATTTTAAGCATAGTTTATCAGATTAGGGTCAATTTTTTAGAAAAAGTATTCGATGTCGATGTCCAGTCTTTCCGCCATTCTACAGGGCCCGCGGAGCGGATTTTCAAGAAGGGGGGGGGGGGGGGACTAATGCGAACGCGTTAGTGTGTACCAACTAGGGGGTCCGGGGGCATGCTCTCCTGGGAAAATTTGAAATTAAAGTCTTCTGAAATGGCTCGAAATGGATCCAGAACTGCCAAAAGTGA
>NC_090879.1:30311962-30316962 GCF_036669935.1 Montipora foliosa
ACTGTTTTTGCAACTGATGTCTTCGCAGCACTCTTTCATGTGACGTCACGGCGGCCATTATGGTGTACAGAACAATGCAGTAAAATGTCTTTTGGGAATTTGACTCTATTATTATGCAAAACGTGTGGGGTCATTTTCTATTGTTTTGTGTACCAACATGGTCGTCTCATCACGTGGATGAGTTATTCCTTAAGAGCAATATGTAATCAAAAGGGGGCGGGGGAGGGGCGCGTTTCTTGGCTACCCAAATATGGTATTGGAGTGGAGATCTGGGACCTATTTTTAAACAAACCTCTTACATCATTTGTACTCGAACGAACGCAGGCACCAAAAGAAAATGGCAAGTATTTTTGTTGTCTTTTCTCTTTCACGCGTTGAACTTTCATCAATTAATACGTTTCTTTTGATTTAAAAAAGACCACGTACACAGACAAAGGAGAAAAGGTAAGTTAACGGAATGACTTGGAGAACAAAAACGATGCGAAACTCTTGCAGTGACTATTATTAAAATCTCTTGCACCGTAAAATACAGCTTCTCTTAATACAAGCTTTCACTTCTTTATCACCAGCCATTAAAAACGAGTTTTAACGCTGATGAATTGAGTTCTTTTGGAGGAAATTCTTCCTTCCATAGTATGACAATGATCAAAACCCTATGAATTTTTATCGAATCAACTGCCAAGGCATGCGTAAAATATGTTAATGAATTTAATTTGGCACGAGGGAACGTTCCCTTTACGAGAAAGGCATCTTTTTTTAGGTCTCAAATTTGTCATCGGGACCCATTAAAAAAAATCTTTCCAATTTTTTTCACACTTTGACGGTGGTTGAGGTGGTGATGTTGGATCCTTTAAGTGAAACGTGGGATGAAAATTGAAAACCGGTGCCCAAAATTAGGCCTCACTTTTTGTGAGCTACTCTAGGATAGGGGGGGGGGGGGGTGGTTTGAGGAATTTACACTAGTATAGGGAAGCAAATTCACCTGAACTAGCTCTGGTGTAGGCTAAGGGTTCCAGGGTCCCAGTGACACATGCCCACCCAGGAATCCCTAAAGTACCACCCCCAGGAGTCCAGGGGAGCACATAAAATGTCACCACCCATGGTGCCTTATGGAAACAAAAAGAAATAACAGAAAGCCACAACAAAGTTTGCAAAACAAACAAGTTTCAATTTTAGGCAGTATAATACTGGGCCTCTAGTCTCGAGTTTGGGGAGACCGGCATGGCTCCCTGCAATAATTATTGTCACATGACTTCTGTATACATGGTAATGTAGCCTTTGCATGAAAGCACGGTTTGTATGAAATCAAGGCTCATTTTGATCTTGGTTCTGATACCAATCTCCTTGCTCTTTTTTTTTTTTATAAAAAAGTAGACTATGAAGTATTATTTGCATTAGGAAAGTAGTGGGAACTGCATCATAATGAGAACATAAACATCATTCTTGCTTCCATTCATTGACTTGGGGTCACTATTGGTACGTGTAATGTTATCCACAATGACTATTGATTAATGGCAGACTCTTAGCTTACTGTACCATCACCTGAAGATAAAGCTGTTTCTTAGATGGGAGCATTAGACCTTTTCTATTTATGATCCCAGGTTTAATATGAACAAGTACATAATTATGTGTACTTGTATTAATTTTTATTTCTAGCCAGAAATTGGTTCCTTCATTGCATTTCATCACATAACTTTCTGGGTGGGAAATGCCAAACAGGTGCGTTTATTATTTTTTGTCATTTTGGCAATTATGATTTTAAGGACTGACTGTCTCATCTTGCATGGGGACCTTGTGTCCTGTTTGTGGAAGTTCATGTTTTGCTTTCTTCTTGTAGCAAGACATGTAATTACAATTGAGTACTCCTTCTTATAAAATTGCAGTAGACTATATTTGATGCAAAGTACAGATAATATTTTATTTACTTCATGGTGAAGCTACATGTACATTTGTACACTGTAGCTTGGACGGAGGAGGGAGGGCTTACCCAAATAATGAGATATTTTACTTGATTCGTAAGATTCAGAGGAAGTCTTGTTATCAAAAGGAACATGTGTGTGTCTTGGATGGAGGAGAGAGAGAGCTTACCTATAAGTGCCAATTATTGTTTTTTTGTGCTAATGAGTGTTAAACCTGTAAAACTCTTTTAGGCAGCCTCTTATTATTGTAATAAAATGGGTTTTCGACCCTTTGGATACAAAGGACTTGAAACTGGTTCAAGAGAAGTTGTATCTCATGCTGTCAAACAAGACAAGGTACTGTAAAATAATATTTAAATTATAAAGGATGCTTCAATGCACATTTTTGTGGCTAGCCTGAAATATATATGCCAAGCTATCATGATGGTAAATTGTAGCTACAAAAATATGCATTGAAGTATTTCCTCATTTAATTAAAAATTATAATGCATGCATGTAACGAATGTAGTAATTGTTGTACCTGTACAATTGTATAACGCCAGATTGCCACCATCATTTGAATGTTAGCCCGGGACTTCAAACATGATAATTGATGATTTGGGTGTACAGAAAAGTCTCCAACGAGTCCCTTAGAGGCAGTAAGTGATGGAAAATTGCTTTTCCAGCGGCATGACTATTTTAAGGGTGGGGGGTAGGGGGTGAAGGGTACAATAGCTGATTAACCCAAATCTTTACAAAAATGCTAACCTTTGGCCTAAACACTATGCTAAATGTTTACTGTAGGCCTACATGTAAGGTTAGCATTTTTGTAAAGATTTGGGTTGTTTCAGCTATTGTCAAGCTGGCCGACACCAACTGAGTTTTTCACAAAATACTGTATAAAACACTTGGTATAACTGTTTTGTAATAGATAGTTTGTAAGGTTGACTTCGGTATGAACTGCCACTTTCTTATTTGAAAGAATCGCAGACATTTTTACTATGCTCCGATTGCCTTGTTATCGATAGGTAGTCTAGCACATTAATTTATGTGATGGTTTGTATTCAATATTCTGATATGGCTTGTGTTTGTAGCTGATATAATGTGCGCTCTGATTGGCTAATTGTGACTGAATTGTAGGGCATTATTCTCCCGTAATGCCCACGGGCCGATTACGGGCTTGCAAAAACAAAGCAAAAGGTAATTAAAAAGCCATATAATAAACTACTTACTAACCGACCTAGCTCGAGCCGTACTGGGGAATACTGGCCCTCGGTCGGCCCGGACCTCTGGCCAATATTCCCCAGTGCGGCCCTCGCGCTCGGTTAGTACGAAGTTAGTATTATTACCATATCTCAAACGTGGCAAAGGGCAAATAAAGGTCTGATAATTTTTATGGCTTCACACTTGGATTCATGGGCTTAAGTCTGCTTGGCAAACACCAAGGTATACATCTGGTCCAATATAAATTGTGGCATTAAGATGATATTATCAAGGGACTGCTAGCAGCTAGTTCCTCTTTAGTCTGAGTAAGTCGACCCGCCGTTCTTTGCATTGCAATTGAGTAAAATGGCTGAGGGAGGCCTCTTCTAAATTAGTCTCCCTTGGCCATTTTACACATTCAGTTTTATGACAAAGTATGGCTGGTCGAATGACCCAGGGCCTGTCCTCTGTCTTCAGGTCCCAGAGGCATGTGAAAGAACATTTTCCACTTCTTTCATTTCTCGGCCAGGCAAAGTGAAAAATGCAACTTAATTTGTTAAATATTAATTGTCCCATCATGATACATGTACCTACAGCAAAAACATTTTATGAATGGGGAGAAGTGGTCCTCTTATCTGGACAATTTGAGCAATAACATTGTCTCTTTATAGACACCTGAAAAATTCGCATCTTCAACGGGATTTGAACCCATGACCTCTGTGATGCTGGTGCAAAGCTCTACCAAATGAGCTATGAAGCCACACAGTAGGAAGCAGGTCAATTTGTCGTGCTCATTTGTTCCCATGAAAGGATGAAAGAAGGATGAAAGAAATGTATAAAATCATACTCGTCTCAATGAAATTAAGACAATAAATATTTTTATTATTCCAGATAATATTTGTCTTCCAGTCTCCACTCAATCCACTAGGAGAGATCTCAGAGAGTAAGGACTGTTAAAAATAGCATACTATAAAAGATAATTTCTTACCAAGGAACTCATACTGTACTTTCTGTTGCAGCATTTTGAACCAAGTTTCTTTCAATTGACTCTGGCAAGATAATTACTTTCAGTTACTGAAATTTTCATAATTTTACAGATCTTACCTGCAAGCACTGAGTGCCAAACGCATTTTGGCGTCTATCAATCAAATTTCCAAACATAGATGGGAAGATCGACTCCGCCTCTGGAAAGTGAATTAGAGTTTTTGTTTTGTTCACAGCACGACTTCCATTATGATATCTTTCTAGAGGTTCTTCGATAAAAATGTTTGTACAGATTCCACCACTTTCCATCGGCGTCAAGTTTCAATGTACCAAATGAATGTGCCATGCTTATAATTTGGTAGGCTACGTCATGCATCAGTTGATTTCAGCATCCATGGTTTCAGGTCATTTCTTGGCTTAGCATTTGGAAGATTGATTCATTGAAATCAAAATGCAGTTTGGCCATTGGTGCGGTAGCCTCGCAGCTCCTACAAGGTCTCACCTGATTGGAGACCACCCTTGAGGTTTAACAAAAGAACAAATAAGATATCCAGCAAGGCAAATAAGGTTCTCGCATTGATAAAAAGGAATTGCAGAGAATTAAAGGATGAGACAACGCCAACAACTTTATTCTGTGCTCTGGTAAGGCCTCTATACTGGAATATGGCGCTACTATTTGGTCACCATTTACTGCCAGGAATATTACCAAGTTGGAGAGAGTACAACGCCGTGCTACAAAGTTTATTTTAAGAACTGAAGATGACTATGTCACTCTAATAAGCTTCACTTACAGTGCAACGCGCCTTACCCTGACCACCCAAGAAACTTTCACATTTGACAACTACCTTTAAATACGTAAACGCAATAACCCATGCAACGGTATTCAACTTACAACCGTCCGAACTTTGTAAGGAG
>NC_090879.1:30319462-30341962 GCF_036669935.1 Montipora foliosa
TAAAGATTTTGCGTCATAATCATGAGGGCCTGGGTTCCGTTTCTCGAAAGTCCCAAACCTTTACGGGCCATTTTCGAGTGTCACAATTCCTCTCAAGAACGGACAGGATTTCAGTCGTCAAACTTCACAGTCAGTTTGCCTTTCGTTCCCTGAAAAACATGTTAAAAAATCGGCTTTCCTGAACAAGCGATTGGCAGGTTCACAAATGGCTTTTCGGGCCCGAAACGTTTTCGGGACTTTCGAGAAACGGGCCCCTGCTGGTTTGCGCGCGCTTTGTTTATCCCCTCTGTAAAAATAATGCAAAGTTAAGGCATAATTCTATGAGGATCTTTTTATAAACATTTTACTTTGGTGAAAAAATAAATAACTCGCATATATCTATGTTTCATTTTACTTAATTGGTTCACGTGCAAGAACTTTGAGATCCCTAGGCAAGGTCTTTAACCACTGGCTCAGATCGATGCATGCAAAAAGAGGACACAAAATGGATCTAAAAGAGTAGACACCCCTTCAGGTTTGAGTCCGCCATTTCAGAGATATACAGACGCAATGATTTCGTAGCTACTGGAGGGAAGATCATTCACCCAGATGCCGTTTGAAAATACTCCCTGATAATCAATGAAAGGAAAGGAAAGGAAAGGAAAGGAACTTTCTTTAAGTGTCTAGTCGTTCCAGCGCTGGATCACTAGTTGGAGACACTGTCAACTCAAATTAACAATTAAAGCAAATCAAGTCAAATGTCAAATTGGTTTTTGAGGAGAGGGGAAACCGGAGCACCCGAAGAAAAACCTCTTGGTGCAGAGTAGAGAACCAACAAACTCAACCCGCATATGACGCCGAGTCTGGGAATCGAACCCGGGCCACATTGATCGTTAATTTCTGGACCGCTCATTAAAAGTTCACACGCGACCAGCGCGCGCGTTCGCTTTTTTTTTTCAATTGAACCAATGAAGGTCAAGTAATGGGGAACATTTAGAAACGAGAAGTATTTTCATAGAGTTTATTTGAATAATAGCGCAACTGAATGTAGAGGAACGACGATCATTTTAATGTAACGCGTTAAGTGAGCAACCAAGTTACATTGCGTTCACCGAAACCGGGGCCCCCCAAATAATGAAAACCAATCAGAGGGCAGAGCTGAAACAATAGATTCGGACATTTTCAGATCCTGCGAATCGAATGTCGGGTACAAAACAAATATGAAATCGCATGTTGTTCGTTGACGTGACCGGTGATGCTGACGTGACTATGGGGTCGGTTACTGTAAATTATCTAGGTGGCCCCAGTTACAGTGAATGCACTATAACATGAATACATCTTTTTTTAATGAATTGTGTCTCGGGAGTTCATTTCATTTTGTGTAGTTTTACCAATCACTCGCCTGTACTCGCAATGAAAATTAACGTCAACCCACAAATTGCCTTCAAACAACACATATCAAGGCTTCGTGACAAAAATAAAATGTCTTTTGAGCATACACAATTTTAGTTACAAACAACGCAGATCATCTTTGAAAAAATATTACACTGAACAGTTAACAAAAAAAACCCAATTGCAATCCATTTCAATCTTTATTTTTTCCCAGTCGCTGAATTTGGCTAAATTTTGTGACACAGCCTCTTTAAAAAGTTTAAAATGGATTGTAATTGGCTGAAACATTCCACACCGGCACCACACCAATCCACTTTCTCGCGTATTCGTTTTCTTGAGCCCAGCGCTGGCTGGACGTATCGTTGCGTTTTGATCGGCTTATTGCCTGGGTTTTTGTTAAGGTAGTCAAATTACTTTTAAGCCACAACAGACTCACTTTATTAACGTAATATACCACCTGGCGACCACAGCATACAATTTTTTAAATGGCTTACGGTAAACAGCATAAATAAACGCAAAGCACAGCATGATCGAAAAGAAAAAAAAACTACTTTACGCCAACGGCTATAAGGTTATTAAAACGCGGCAAATGTTTTCGACTGATCAAGAAATAACTAATCTGTCTCTGAAGATAACTTTGTGACTGGGTTTTTCGTCTACTTTTTCTTCCTTCGTTTCGGTCACCGGCTGAGTTCGTTTAAATATTACGTTCCAAAATTGGCAAATAGGGATACGTCGTTTCCCTCGCGTCTGATATTCGTTTTAATTCAGAGTTGATTTACTTATAGGCACTGCCGGACCACTGTTTGAAAATTTGACATCTTCTTGGGCTACTTGGTGTCTCTTTCTCGAAGCTCCGAGGAGGAGCGATACTCGAGTCACGGGCGATCGCGAATCTCCTCTGTCCGAGGAGCACTCTGGGAAGCCTGATAGCTTTCTTACGTTACGTGTAAATGTGAATAATCTCATACAAACGAGAACGTGTGAGCTGTCAAGTGTCTTTGAGAAAGATGAGTTTAGGTGATCAATTCTTCTTAAAATACTCCGCTCTGTCTTTTTCGTCACCTTTTTAAAGCCTTCTCAGTCTTTTAAACTGTGGACAAGCCCAAACACCGAGCCAAGCAAAGAAAATATAGCTATAGTCAATGTTACTTGAACTTTGAACATGCGAAATCCATAACCACGTCTTCGGCTTTGTTGAAGGAAAATCTCTAAATCGTGACGGGAATAAAACGTCTGTTCAGCCAAAAAGTCCACTTTATCATTTAAGGCTTGTGCAAGTGTTGATTCATGCAAAGTCACGTAACTGGCAGATAAAAAAGGAAAAAAGAATTTGTACGCTACTACGAGAGTACCGCATATTTGGGCCATATATTGATAGGTGAAATGAAACTCGTGGGTTGCCTCCAACCATTCAAAAATGTTGGCGAGAATAACCACAACGTAGAAGATCATATGCACGAGGAACCACATTTTTATACCATTGATTCTCTCTCCTATCTGCTGGCGTACTTCTTCGTGCAGTGCTAAAGCGTTTCGTACATTTCCAGTGCAGCTCTCCAGACGCCTGTATCCTTTAGTCAGATCGTTTGTCATGACAAGACATAACGCGAAGAAAACGCAACAAGCCACAACAGCAGAGTACATACCCCAGTATATGGAAACTGCGAGGGTATAGAACACTGCATTGCATGCCAGCGGACGATGGCAATTTCCCAATACGTTGTCCTTGATGTTAACTAAGTCGAAAATGACTTGGTAATATGCATCACCAAACAAAACGCAAGACACAAGGAAAAGCCCAGTCACAAGGGCGATGTTGCATGCGCGGTGCTGAAGTCGGTTTAAATCTCTTAACCATTCGAGCGACTGATATCTCAAGTAATACAAAGCGAAAACATACGAACCAAACGCACTTATCCAAAGCGTCGAGAGTAGCATTTTTGACCCAATATGAATGCTTCCATGCGGATACGTGCTCATGAAATAAAAATGCGCTCCTAAACCAAACAGTAGCAAGAATAATGGCACAAATGTAAGCGGCCATATCGAGTATCTTTTCTTTGGCAGCCAAAGACCCAAAAACGCAACAGCACAGAACCAAGACAGTGGTTTGTGAGAATCAAAAAAATCCCTGACTAGGCCACAAAATCGCGTTGACCAGTTGTTGTTTGTATCACAACCAACAGTGTTACTGAGCAGTAGAGAGTCTTGTGATTCATCTGCCCATCGTGAAGGATTCTTCATCTCTGCATTTATCGACACACCGTGCTGTGGCAGCTGCGGCAGAGACTCTGTTTGCACCGTCGCCATCATTGTGATTAATCACGATGGCATGAACTTCCTATTTAATGTGTTTTTGGATTGTCACGCCATCCGTTCCGAGGCTTGGCTTCCAAGAAAACGCATTATAGTTGGGTAGGGAAATTATAAAAAAAGAAAAAAGAAAGAAAGAAAAACAATTTTACGCAAGAAAAGAAAGAGGAAAAAGGCTTCATTGTTTATCGTTATTCTCAAGCTTACTTGAGAACGATAAACAATGAAGCTGCAAAAATTAAAGGAGTGTTGGGAAAGAAACCTTGAAAGGGAGACGAAATCCTCGCATTTATGTGGACAATTTAAGCAATTGTCTCTTAAAGACACGTGAATGTTTTAGATATTTATAAGAGACAATTTCTTAAATTGCCCAGGTAAGTTCGAGGATAACTTTTTCCTTTCAACTATAACCAGGACCCCATGGGCTCCTGCTACAATCTACACTTTAAGTATATACATTTATTTCATTAAAAGAATCCTTGGGGTACAGATTTTGAAACAAATTCGGACTCCATAATACCTCCATCGTCCTTCTCCTTCCCCTCAATGCCAGTAAGGTTGAAAACGAGTAGACGGAAAAAATTTAGCCGTTTTTGGGATGCTGACAGCAACCGGAAGTGGATATTTCGCATGACAGGACATCAGTGTCTCCCAGATTTTTAAACTGATCGTAAGATATTAAGAGGGTCGTACAGGGGTATTTTCGTGATGCGTGATTAGCTGATTTTATTTTCCGTGAAACGTGAATTTAATAAATTATTCTTCGTGATCCGTGACCTGAACGTCTTGCGTGATTCTTGAAGAACTTGAATTATTAACCGATATTCGTGATTTTACTACTCTATTCTGCGTGATTTTTGAGATGCAAGTTCTCCGGAAGATTTCTTAGACTGAAAACATCAAATGTGACAAGACGTCACATAATATATCGTAAAGTAATCCATTGTGCAAATTCACGTGCTTTTCATGCCTATCACGGATCGGATGTCGACTCCTATCGTCTCCCCTGTCACGGGAAGTCAAAGGACCGTGATTCGCAACATCGAAACTTCCGAGACATGGCAGGGACAAGTACGTCTAGTACGATGAGGTCGATGAGGGTCGAGTGTATTATATTTTACGTGGACCCGAAGTCTGTGGGCTCGCTTAATTTGCTTGAGAAGGAACGAGTTCGCTTTCCGATTACAGACGAACATTCATCTTTGGCAGTGTTTACTAAAAAGTTCGCGGAATTTGCCGGAATAAAGGCAGAGGCTGAGAAACGTGGTCTCGGCTCCTGTGTTGAACTTAAAATTGTATCGTCTTGAAAAGGGAAAAGATGGCAGTAAGGCCTTTGCGATAAATACACAAGAGCAATGGGACAAGGAGAGACCACTCCACCAGGAGCCCATCACCCGGAACGTGCAACGTACCTTACTTGTGAAAACGCCGTTTCACAGACGCTGTATCGAAGTTGCACGCTCCGGGTGATGGGCTCCTGACTCCACTCGTAAAAGCTAAACTCTGAGATTTAAGGAGGCTCGAAATAGTTTCTCCGTTTTTCAATCAAAGAAGCATATTCTGTCCTTAGATACAGTTAGGGTAATCATATTAAGGCGAAATCTGGCCAGGGTATCAAGTACCCATCGTAGATTTCTCACATTATATTTTCCTCCAAAATAACGTTACAATGGCAACGATATTAGGCACTTCTTTGAGCCTTAAAATCAACTTATGTTGCCTTTTTTCAAGAAACGGGACGGTGAAATTTTCCCATTTAGTGTTACCAGGTAATGTTAGAAATACTCTCTAAAATATTTAAAATTCAACAAAATCTGTAGGTCAGTTTTTCAGAAAAATAAGTTTTTTTGAAATGTGACGCGAGCAGCTTACGAATTGCGTGTGTGGGTACGCGCGCGCGCTCAGCTGAAAACCCTTTCGAGCCTCCTTAAAGGCTAAAACACGTGGGTGGAAAGCGTGAGTCAGGCTTGTCAACCCCTATGATGTTTCAATGCGAAGCGGACGAATGGCCAGAGTCGTCCAACGAGAGTGATTTAGGTAGGTGATTTACGATATGCAGCCTTTACTTAGCCTTTCACGATTTTGCTTTTTCCAAACACTCTTTCTTGCCTAAGAGAAGGTTATTAATGAAATTTTGATATCCGTGATCCGTGATTCGTTGTTTTTTCTGTTCGTGAACCGTGCGAAAGACCCCCCCTGTACGACCCTCTATTAAGGGTGCGTTCATTTGGGATGATCCGAAATAAAGGATCACTGATTCAAGATCACTTCGAACATGGTACATCAAAGGAACCGAAAAATCCTTCCCCCGAGTGGATTCTGTTACTGCGTAAAACTGCGCCGCATCACGATCCCATATCCAACGACCACTGACCACATATCGTATAATCAAATCACGTTTATTCAAATGGTAATTGAATTCATCAGTTCCTTTGATGCACCGTGATCGACGGGATCTTGGATCAGTGATCAGTGATCCTTTTTCGAATTACAGCAAAAGAACGCACCCTAATTATCAAAAACAAATGTGGTTGCGTGAAGGCAAAGGAAACAGCTCACTTCCGGTTGCCGTCCGCGTCTCAAAACGTCGATTAGCATCTCATGAAATACAAACCAACCTTTTCTTTTCCGGGGTCTTTATTCTTCCCTTCCAGGAAAAGGGTTGGAAAACGACCCACGATGTAATTTATTCTCAGAATTGTTAATCCACGAAATATAGTTTTATATAGCCATGATGTACCTCCTTCTTGGGAGATAAGTTTTTTTTCTTCTCAACTCGCAACGGTTGTTTGCAGTGGCTCGCATAGCGTGGGGTCACTGCGAGCTTTTTACTGTTTTTGCAACTGATGTCTTCGCCGCACTCTTTCATGTGACGTCACGGCGGCCATTATGGTGTACAGAACAATGCAGTAAAATGTCTTTTGGGAATTTGACTCTATTATTATGCAAAACGTGTGGGGTCATTTTCTATTGTTTTGTGTACCAACATGGTCGTCTCATCACGTGGATGAGTTATTCCTTAAGAGCAATATGTAATCAAAAGGGGGCGGGGGAGGGGCGCGTTCTTGGCTACCCAAATATGGTATTGGAGTGGAGATCTGGGACCTATTTTTAAACAAACCTCTTACATCATTTGTACTCGAACGAACGCAGGCACCAAAAGAAAATGGCAAGTATTTTTGTTGTCTTTTCTCTTTCACGCGTTGAACTTTCATCAATTAATACGTTTCTTTTGATTTAAAAAAGACCACGTACACAGACAAAGGAGAAAAGGTAAGTTAACGGAATGACTTGGAGAACAAAAACGATGCGAAACTCTTGCAGTGACTATTATTAAAATCTCTTGCACCGTAAAATACAGCTTCTCTTAATACAAGCTTTCACTTCTTTATCACCAGCCATTAAAAACGAGTTTTAACGCTGATGAATTGAGTTCTTTTGGAGGAAATTCTTCCTTCCATAGTATGACAATGATCAAAACCCTATGAATTTTTATCGAATCAACTGCCAAGGCATGCGTAAAATATGTTAATGAATTTAATTTGGCACGAGGGAACGTTCCCTTTACGAGAAAGGCATCTTTTTTTAGGTCTCAAATTTGTCATCGGGACCCATTAAAAAAAATCTTTCCAATTTTTTTCACACTTTGACGGTGGTTGAGGTGGTGATGTTGGATCCTTTAAGTGAAACGTGGGATGAAAATTGAAAACCGGTGCCCAAAATTAGGCCTCACTTTTTGTGAGCTACTCTAGGATAGGGGGGGGGGGGGTGGTTTGAGGAATTTACACTAGTATAGGGAAGCAAATTCACCTGAACTAGCTCTGGTGTAGGCTAAGGGTTCCAGGGTCCCAGTGACACATGCCCACCCAGGAATCCCTAAAGTACCACCCCCAGGAGTCCAGGGGAGCACATAAAATGTCACCACCCATGGTGCCTTATGGAAACAAAAAGAAATAACAGAAAGCCACAACAAAGTTTGCAAAACAAACAAGTTTCAATTTTAGGCAGTATAATACTGGGCCTCTAGTCTCGAGTTTGGGGAGACCGGCATGGCTCCCTGCAATAATTATTGTCACATGACTTCTGTATACATGGTAATGTAGCCTTTGCATGAAAGCACGGTTTGTATGAAATCAAGGCTCATTTTGATCTTGGTTCTGATACCAATCTCCTTGCTCTTTTTTTTTTTTTATAAAAAAGTAGACTATGAAGTATTATTTGCATTAGGAAAGTAGTGGGAACTGCATCATAATGAGAACATAAACATCATTCTTGCTTCCATTCATTGACTTGGGGTCACTATTGGTACGTGTAATGTTATCCACAATGACTATTGATTAATGGCAGACTCTTAGCTTACTGTACCATCACCTGAAGATAAAGCTGTTTCTTAGATGGGAGCATTAGACCTTTTCTATTTATGATCCCAGGTTTAATATGAACAAGTACATAATTATGTGTACTTGTATTAATTTTTATTTCTAGCCAGAAATTGGTTCCTTCATTGCATTTCATCACATAACTTTCTGGGTGGGAAATGCCAAACAGGTGCGTTTATTATTTTTTGTCATTTTGGCAATTATGATTTTAAGGACTGACTGTCTCATCTTGCATGGGGACCTTGTGTCCTGTTTGTGGAAGTTCATGTTTTGCTTTCTTCTTGTAGCAAGACATGTAATTACAATTGAGTACTCCTTCTTATAAAATTGCAGTAGACTATATTTGATGCAAAGTACAGATAATATTTTATTTACTTCATGGTGAAGCTACATGTACATTTGTACACTGTAGCTTGGACGGAGGAGGGAGGGCTTACCCAAATAATGAGATATTTTACTTGATTCGTAAGATTCAGAGGAAGTCTTGTTATCAAAAGGAACATGTGTGTGTCTTGGATGGAGGAGAGAGAGAGCTTACCTATAAGTGCCAATTATTGTTTTTTTGTGCTAATGAGTGTTAAACCTGTAAAACTCTTTTAGGCAGCCTCTTATTATTGTAATAAAATGGGTTTTCGACCCTTTGGATACAAAGGACTTGAAACTGGTTCAAGAGAAGTTGTATCTCATGCTGTCAAACAAGACAAGGTACTGTAAAATAATATTTAAATTATAAAGGATGCTTCAATGCACATTTTTGTGGCTAGCCTGAAATATATATGCCAAGCTATCATGATGGTAAATTGTAGCTACAAAAATATGCATTGAAGTATTTCCTCATTTAATTAAAAATTATAATGCATGCATGTAACGAATGTAGTAATTGTTGTACCTGTACAATTGTATAACGCCAGATTGCCACCATCATTTGAATGTTAGCCCGGGACTTCAAACATGATAATTGATGATTTGGGTGTACAGAAAAGTCTCCAACGAGTCCCTTAGAGGCAGTAAGTGATGGAAAATTGCTTTTCCAGCGGCATGACTATTTTAAGGGTGGGGGGTAGGGGGTGAAGGGTACAATAGCTGATTAACCCAAATCTTTACAAAAATGCTAACCTTTGGCCTAAACACTATGCTAAATGTTTACTGTAGGCCTACATGTAAGGTTAGCATTTTTGTAAAGATTTGGGTTGTTTCAGCTATTGTCAAGCTGGCCGACACCAACTGAGTTTTTCACAAAATACTGTATAAAACACTTGGTATAACTGTTTTGTAATAGATAGTTTGTAAGGTTGACTTCGGTATGAACTGCCACTTTCTTATTTGAAAGAATCGCAGACATTTTTACTATGCTCCGATTGCCTTGTTATCGATAGGTAGTCTAGCACATTAATTTATGTGATGGTTTGTATTCAATATTCTGATATGGCTTGTGTTTGTAGCTGATATAATGTGCGCTCTGATTGGCTAATTGTGACTGAATTGTAGGGCATTATTCTCCCGTAATGCCCACGGGCCGATTACGGGCTTGCAAAAACAAAGCAAAAGGTAATTAAAAAGCCATATAATAAACTACTTACTAACCGACCTAGCTCGAGCCGTACTGGGGAATACTGGCCCTCGGTCGGCCAGGACCTCTGGCCAATATTCCCCAGTGCGGCCCTCGCGCTCGGTTAGTACGAAGTTAGTATTATTACCATATCTCAAACGTGGCAAAGGGCAAATAAAGGTCTGATAATTTTTATGGCTTCACACTTGGATTCATGGGCTTAAGTCTGCTTGGCAAACACCAAGGTATACATCTGGTCCAATATAAATTGTGGCATTAAGATGATATTATCAAGGGACTGCTAGCAGCTAGTTCCTCTTTAGTCTGAGTAAGTCGACCCGCCGTTCTTTGCATTGCAATTGAGTAAAATGGCTGAGGGAGGCCTCTTCTAAATTAGTCTCCCTTGGCCATTTTACACATTCAGTTTTATGACAAAGTATGGCTGGTCGAATGACCCAGGGCCTGTCCTCTGTCTTCAGGTCCCAGAGGCATGTGAAAGAACATTTTCCACTTCTTTCATTTCTCGGCCAGGCAAAGTGAAAAATGCAACTTAATTTGTTAAATATTAATTGTCCCATCATGATACATGTACCTACAGCAAAAACATTTTATGAATGGGGAGAAGTGGTCCTCTTATCTGGACAATTTGAGCAATAACATTGTCTCTTTATAGACACCTGAAAAATTCGCATCTTCAACGGGATTTGAACCCATGACCTCTGTGATGCTGGTGCAAAGCTCTACCAAATGAGCTATGAAGCCACACAGTAGGGAGCAGGTCAATTTGTCGCGCTCATTTGTTCCCATGAAAGGACGTGATGAAAGAAATGTATAAAATCATACTCGTCTCAATGAAATTAAGACAATAAATATTTTTATTATTCCAGATAATATTTGTCTTCCAGTCTCCACTCAATCCACTAGGAGAGATCTCAGAGAGTAAGGACTGTTAAAAATAGCATACTATAAAAGATAATTTCTTACCAAGGAACTCATACTTCCTGTTGCAGCATTTTGAACCAAGTTTCTTTCAATTGACTCTGGCAAGATAATTACTTTCAGTTACTGAAATTTTCATAATTTTACAGATCTTACCTGCAAGCACTGAGTGCCAAACTGCATTTTGCCGTCTATCGATCAAATTTCCAAACATAGATGGGAAGATCGACTCCGCCTCTCGAAAGTGAATTGGAGTTTTTGTTTTGTTCACTGCACGACTTCCATTATGATACGATCTTTCTAGAGGTTCTTCGATAAAAATGTTTGCACAGATTCCATCACTTTCCATCGGCGTCAAGTTTCAATGTACCAAATGAATGTGCCATGCTTATTGGTAGGCTACGTCACGCATCATTTGATTTCAGCATCCATGGTTTCAGGTCATTTCTTGGCTTAGCATTTGGAAGATTGATTGATTGAAATCAAAATGCAGTTTGGCCATTGGCGCTTGGAGATGAGATCCTGCAGAATTTTGAAAATCGCAAAAAAAGGAAAAAAAGAAAAAATAGGAAACAAATGACTGAAGTCAAGAACTGTTTAGTCTACTACATGTAGATGTGCTTTGCCTATCAAAATGGTGGAAATGCAGCATGGACAGATGTCTTGAAATTAATTTCAGTAGTGTTGATTCAACGGTCACTGAAGCAACCCTAATTCACCTCAGTTATTTAAAGACCCAGAGTGTACTCGGTCCTGCTGCAGTTTGAACCCATGACCCACGCATTGTAATCTGATGCTCAACCATATAAAGTAAGCCAACTGGACAAGTTCACTTTTTTGGCAGAGGGTCAGGGCACAAGCTGTTTCAGTTTGCTCCAGTGAGGGGTTGTTCAAATCTTATGACATTCCTCATTTTCATGTTATCTCAACATTGTCTGTTTCTGTATGGAAGTGAAATTCAATTTATCTTTGCATTGGTAGGCTAATTATGATCATGATAGTTATATGACTTTGTACATAATTATGCAATGACAATGAATGATTTCATCATGTACAGTTGTATTGTGTTGTTCATTCTATAACCAGTTATGGGAAAGCACCTCATGACACATGGCGATGGTGTGAAAGATGTCGCTTTTGAAGTAGAAGATTGCATTGGTCTTTACAAAGTATGGAATTTTGAAACAAGGCTCCTTGCTTTTAATTAAGACCTACAGCTTTTAATATAATATGTAATTATGATGCAGTTCTTTCAATCTGACCTAGCTAACTAGTGCCAGCCAATTAGAACATTTAAGCCACTGCTGCAACTATGAAATTTGAGTTGGACAGTGAGAGGTATTTTAGATATACAGAAGACACATAAGGTTTGAAATTCCAGTACTGTTGAACGAAGTCAGTTACATGACAGACCCTTATTGCAGGTCTTGCAAGTCTTTAGATCAGTTCCTTTCATTGCTCTTCATGAAGATCTTTAAGGATCTTAATTAGTAAGGATCCTCAAAATTCCTTGTAAGGATCTTTATCAAGATCCTAAAAGATCCTCACGAATCATTTGAGGATCTTTCAAGGATCCTAAAAAGATCTCTCGACTCAGTTCTTAAAAAGATCTTTATCAAGATCCTTGACGATCCTCAAGGATGTCATGAAGATCTTTGAAAGATCTTTTTGATTAGATCATTAGATTGCAAACTTTAAGATCTTTCCAAAGATCCTTGAAAGGTCCTTAAAGATTATACGAGGATTCATCAAGGATCTTCAAGGGTCTTGATAAAGGTCTTTTCAAGATCAGTTCAAAGATCCTTTTAGGATCCTTGAAAGATCTGTGATCAAAGAATTCTTGAGGATCTGCAAAGATCCTTACCAAGATCTTGAAATATATTCTCACCAGGATCTTTGCAAGATCCTCGCAGGATCCTCACTGACTCTTTGAGGATCTTTACAATTCCTAACTAAACTGCAATTAAGAACTTTCAAAGATCTTCCAAGGATCCTTAAAAGATCCTCATCTTCAAAGATCTTTTGCAGGTCCTTGACAATCTTTAAGGATCCTTGAAGATCCTCAAAGATCCTCTGAGCACGTCTCTTCATTCGTTCATGATAATGTACCGACCTAGTTGCAATGGTGTGCTTCAAAAAGAATTTATTGAATTGGGTAATGTAAAAGAAAGTTTCCATTTTTAGGCAGCTCTCAAGCGTGGCGCAGTGTCTGTCCAAGGGCCGTGGGATGACACAGATGAGGGAGGAACTGTCACTTTTGCAACAGTCCAAACGGTTGGTGGATCATCTTCCATCACGAATTGGAGAAACATCTTTCCTTGCTAAAACTGCTTAGAACCTACTCATTGATTATTTATGATGTTTTCTAATGCTAAGGGTCCTTGGAACAACCATGAAACATTCAAAAATCTATGGCATGAAAGTTGAGAATCCTCAAGGATCTTGGCCAAGATATTGAACTAATGATCTTTTCAGATCTTATTTTGTTGTATATTACAGACTGCATTCAAAATATAATTCATGCCACATTATTGCAGATGCTGTGAACCTATGTTTCCATTGAGAGCTGTGAACAGCACAGTGTAAACATTGCAGTCCTCATAAATTTGTAAGGGAACAGAGTGCCTTTTTAAGCTGCACAAAGAAAGAGTCAAGTTGCTCTCTGAAATAGTAGATGAGGTCACATGCATGTGCCCTCCTATACACTGTATGTTTAATTAAGTGCTTTTTGCATTAAATTTTGATGAAACCCAGTTTGTTGGAAATTTGTACAATTGTAAAGTACACCAAGAACTGTGAATTTCAGAATTTCTCATAATGTTTTAGTTCCAAGGCTTAAAGCAACACTTTCTTTTTAGTATGGTGATACAACACACACTTTTGTTGAGAGAAAAGGTTACGATGGACTGTTTTTACCTGGATACAAACCTCCAGTGACAACGGATTGTTATCTTGCTAAACTGTAAGTACCTTTTTGACAAGAATTACGATTATTATGCCAATTAAGTTAGCATTATAGATTAAGGAACTTTTTGAAGATCAACTATTTTGAGTGCTTGAGAAAACCCCTGTCCAGTCGTCCCGGACAAATAGATTACATGCACGGGCAAATGACTTTGCCAGACCACTTGCCCAACAGGCAGTTATAAAGCACCCATTTTATCAAGTAGTACAAAAGATGTCTGAATAAAAAGAAAAACAATATTTAAAGTTATTTATAATTTGTTAATGAACCCAGGCAAGTGAAGGAACCCTTCGGACAAGTGGATGATGAAGTTTGCTAGAATTTGAACTATTTGCTACATGTAGGTCTGCAGCCTTCCTTTAAAGTGCTACTGTGATCAAAAAATCACTTCCTTTTTTTGCTTAACACTTGACTGGCAAAATTTTGAGCTTTGATTTTTACCCAAAGGCTGTTCACTCTGAGTTAGGGTTTAGTTTTGGATTTCACGGTCAGCCATTACTCACGTTCAAAACTGACTGATTGGATCTAGGGAAAAGGGATGTCATTGACTCACTAGCTTAAAATTTCAGCGTGTAAACGCAGCTTATAATAATATATATGCAAAACATGTGTTTAAAAGTCTGAAAGCCCGAAAATCCCATGCTGCATAATTATTAATTCAGCCTTGTACACATGCGTTGCATACTTAAACTATCGAGTCTTTGCCGGACGTCATTTTCTCCTCGACTCAGCTCTCTCAAGTTCCCCATTGACGAGTAAAATCGTCTGGCGTTAGACAGAGTAAAATCTATAAGTCTCATTGGCCCTTACAGGAGTGAAAGGGATAATTATTAATTAAATAGGAAAATTCCCACTATCTTTTTGAAATCGAGGCTTATTAACGTAGTTCACTTACTGTTTAGGTAACGTAGTTTTGAAATCCAAAGAAAAATGAAAATTGATTTTTTGGTCATAGTAGCACTTTAAAATATCCTCTTTTGTGTTAATGTCATCACTGTGTAACTCAGTCCTCCAGGAAATCTCCGCTTCATTGATCATGTGGTTGGAAATCAACCCGAAAGTGAAATGGTGACCATTGCTGAATGGTGAGTGCAGCTGTACGTCTGTACATGTACTTCATTTCCAGCTTAAAACCTTAATTTCAACCGTTCCCATTAAGTTGGTCTTCCATTTCCTCCCACCAAATTTTGGCGCATGTAAACAGTGATGTGGGTGATGAGTGTCCATAGGTGCCTAATAATAAGTTGCTTTGCCCTGTGTAATTTCCATTATGTACAGTATGTTGTGGTTGGAATTTTTCAAACCAGTTCAATTTTGATTTTTCTTTGTCTAATATTCATGTAATCTGAAGCAAAGGAAAATCAAAATTGAACGAGTTGTGTATTATTTTAAGTGTGACCTGTGTTACATATTCTATTGCATTTTAGTGTTCGTGAAAATTGTCCGACCACTCCCGCACCCAGAGGTAGTCCTGCCTCCCGACTTCCACCGGGATAGTCTGTACGGGCGGATGGACGTATGGAAGTACATGACGCCATCGCCATGACCAAAATTTCTCGTTTGGATAGATTTCCCAAAAAATCTTACCCATGGTGCTCCGCTACAAATGATGGATTGAGTTTGTTATCCTGAGTTACCTGGTTTTGAATTACTGTTTTTGTTTTTGTTTTCTTTCTCTTTTGAGGTATGAGAGAAATTTGCAGTTTCACAGGTTTTGGTCCGTAGATGACAAACAGGTATGAGATATATTTAACTGATTAATAATTTAATAAAGGAAATAGAAAACTAGTGGTTTATTATTTGACAATAATTGTGTATGTGATACATTCGTCTTATTTAATCAGTTACATAAGCTTGTTGTTAATTTTGTTCGTTTAGATGCTTCGTAATAAAAAACAGTGGTCCGATATGAACACTGAATAAGAAGCGTTGAATAAGTAGTTGACCGATGTTTGTGCCAGAGTTGTATCACTTTTAGGTACACTCTTGGCTTCATATTGTGCGTCCTTGTCAGTCATACTGTAAACTTAACATAAAAGTTAATTGTAAGGTAATAGAGATCAACCTTCGTAGTACGACAAAATGGCAAGTGTTTCTCTGAAATTTGGTCTTTAGTTGAACTCGAGGATACTTCTTTGATTTCTGGACATTTCTTGCTTTTAGCTATTTTTAGAGGAATCAATAAAGAAATCTAAATGAAATAATGTAATTTTTGTGTTCTTTCAAATGGTTTTCCATTTGATTAGATTTGTGAAAACCGAATCCTATGAGATGAGAGCGTTTCTCGGCTTTGGCATTTGAAAGATATGTAAAATGATGTTTTTACATATTCAGGATGATAAAAAGTTATTCGTGGTGCTAAGGGAAATTTCACCTACAGTGTATGATGCGCTTGTTCGCGTGCGCTATCCTCGAGCTGCAGAAGATCTATGCAGTTTTAGAAGTGATAGTGAATTAATTTTAAAGGAACTTAGTGTGCTTTCCACTCAGCCACAATTTCTGGAAATTTCGGTATTAAGTCAAATGGAACAGGCCATGCCCGTTTTCTCCAACTGGATTATTTGGGACAAACTTTGAAGGTGATGAACTTTGACTGCTTCGATCAATCGGGCCGAAAGATAAGTAATTATAATAGTAAAAACTTATTATTATACTTGATCGGTCAGCTTACCTCGGGATAATTTACGTCCAATAAGTCAATAATATTGTTGCAAACATGCGACAAACAAGTTATGCGATCTTTGTATGGGAGAAAACCTTAAGGTGAAGCGTATTAAGTCAGATAATAGGCCGAACGCTTGAAAACCTCGGTAATCGCATATTTTTCTCTTACATGTGAGCAATTCTAACTAGTGTGGTGTGGAGGGGGGGGGGGGGGTGGTTGAGGGATGTCGGGGGTGGGGAGAGGAGAGGGTGCTTTTTGTGGCGTCAATGTCAATCACCGGTACACTCGTATTGCTTTTCTCTTCTATTGCTCATGTTTATATCTGTTTTTGTAGATACACACAGAGTATAGTGCACTGCGGTCAATCGTTGTCACAAACTGGGAAGAAACAATTAAAATGCCAATTAATGAACCCGCTCCAGGCAAGCGGAAGAGTCAGATTCAGGTTTGTTTGTTTGTTGAAGCAGGTTTTAGTATAAACTGGTAGCTATACAGTTGAGGTGTTTACACCTTCAATCAAAGGCCAGACCACAACATTGGGATCTACATCTCCTGGTCTTCTCAAGCTTTCGCTGTAACTTCACTAACGTCACAGTGTGAACGTCATTTGTCCAATATTT
Organism: Montipora foliosa; assembly: GCF_036669935.1. Classification (NCBI taxonomy): domain Eukaryota; kingdom Metazoa; phylum Cnidaria; class Anthozoa; order Scleractinia; family Acroporidae; genus Montipora; species Montipora foliosa. The sequence continues at coordinate 30,336,267 of NC_090879.1, forward strand.
CCTGTTGAATTGCTGGAAAACAGAGGTGAACGTTCGGACCAACTCCATCTGTTGGTTTGCAAGAATACTGCGAGCACGTTTTGCCATTTGAGCTGATAAAAAACAAAGAAACATATTGACAGCAAGGTCCGTCATTCCCTGGCCATACCCTTTTTGCATTGGTGTTGATTCCGTAGAAAACGGACCCTGGAATTGAGTTTACTAATCTCGTTCTTCTCGAAAAATGTTTTACTCTGACTTTTGGTAGTGCTGTGCAATGTACAGTATTTTTTGGTTTTGGATTTGGAGGCATTTTCGGCAAAAGTCGGGGAAAATTGGCAACATCTCATGAGAATTCTTTTGTAAACTGAGCATTCTTATTTGCAATCAATGAAACAGGATTGTTAGGGCGCACTTTAAACTTTCTTTGAACTTGATTGTTATAGTTTGTAAGTGAAATGGGCAACTCATGCATGTCATTGATTTTCAGGAGTATGTTGATTACTATGGTTCAGCTGGAGTGCAGCACATTGCCCTCAACACCTCTGACATCATTGCAGCTGTAAGTTGGTCAAGAAAAAAAAGTTATATCAATATCGTTGTAACGGCATTTTGTTCAATGTCGGTGATAAAAAATCCAAGTTCCTTTGATTTAACCCTTTCGCTCCTAAACCGGCCATCATTGAGTAGTAAAATCATCTGGCATTAGACCGAGTAAATTATATGTGTCCCTTCTGGGGAACAAAGGGTTGATGAACACCAAGAAAGCACTGCTGTCGACGCTCTCTTTTCCAAGAACTATGTTACCTGTTACACTCAATAGACCTTTTCCAACTCTGATCACATGGCACAAAAACCGCCATACTGGAACGCAAATTGCCCACTGGTACATCTAAAACAAAGAAAATGTAAATTAGCTTTTTTTTATTTTAGATGTCCCAGAGCGCAATTTGCGTTCTAGTATGGAGCTTTTTGTACCAATTGATCACTAACCTGCAAAGGGCCCATTTTTTTTTTTTTCTTTTTGTCGTGCATAGCTGAGGACGGGAAGAATGGAAGTGCTTTAAACATGAAGAAAAAAAAAAAAAAAAAAAAAAAAACCCAGTTTGTTCGAGCGGTGACTGAGTGTTAGAGAAAGACAAACATACCCGTGACCAAGGTTGGGAGGCCACGCTTATGTAGTGTCTGCGCGCTAAGTCACCCGGAAGAAGGGATCCTCGGGCCATAAATCAAAGGGGAAGAACTCGGTCCGTAACTTACAGTACGGTCCGCGAAAACGAGATTAGGAAGAGGCATCTAAGTATATGTAATCGCATGGGTCTGAGGGCAATTAAGGATTAATTTCACTTGAATATTCAAAGTTTTCACAAAATTGGCAATTTGGAAAACTCCGAAAATACAAGTGAAATTAATCCTTAATTCCATGAGGGCACATAGCGATTACATTCACTTAGATAAAGGGCAAAATTATTTAGAGAAGCCCGTTCACTAATGCCACGAAAAATGACAATCAACTTAACATGCTTTCATTCGATTAAAGTTCAATTCAATAAGTCGTTGCTGTCAAGAGCAGTAGCGCTTAAAGTGTATTAATATTTATATATGAAAAAAGTCAGAATCTGGAAGAAGATTCTCTTGTAATTTCGCTTTCTCTGGATAAGCAACTGTTAACCAATCAGGATCACGTAATCATGCCCTCTTGATTACCAAAATTGCCCTGGTGATTAAGAAAAAATGCCCTCCGTCTCAGCCATTGAGCATTCAGTAATTTTGCCCCGCTTGTGATAAAGGAAAGTAATCATCTCGGTAAATGAGGCAACTTCACTAGTTGTGAAAGAAGCCTGAAAAAACCCAGTTTTGAACCATTCTCGTCCGAAGAGTTCGCTTTTCTTTTGGTCAGCGCCAAGAACACGGACTCTGGCCACAGCCATAACTACGCGCAGTCGCGGTAATAGTACAGTGTTTCGAATTTCTGAGAATGCGCAGAAGAGCCGTAAGTCTGTGATTCTTGGACTTCCTGCTTTGGCTGTGGCCAGAGTCCGTGTTCTTGGCGCTGACCAAAAGAAAAGCGCTGGCATCGGAGCTGGGAACTGGTCGTATTGTAACCTGTAGTAGGTGAAGGTGTGGTGGGGAATATCTGAAAGGTTTCGTAGATTTGAGTTGTGGTTAATATGTCATTCAATTTAAACTTAGGTGTCAAACTTAAAGGAAAGAGGAATGGAATTTTTGACTATTCCTGACACTTATTATGAAAACCTTCGTGCTCGACTGAAGGATGCTCCAATCACAGTGACAGAAGATCTGGATGTGGTAAGTTCACTGCTACCTCATAAGACAAAACTGACACCGTTTCGTTGAAAATTTATCTTCAAGTCGATTGCTTAAAAAAACTCAGAAAAACTTAAAATCCCTTGAAGCGTAAACCTGTAGAATTGGACTACTTGTTTTTCCTTTGAGAACCTAACATAGAAAAAATAGCGTTCAAAGGAAAGAATCCTTTTTGTGGATTCAAAACTGCATTTAAGGAACATTAAATGATCATATTACTTTCATTCTCAGAGCATGAATATTGACGAAATAAGAACACTAAAACTGACACCTCGAACCTATGACGAGACTTCCTTACTTAAGTTGGATCATGGGCTCATTGCCTGCACCGGTTTATCACAACGGGTGAATACCACCGGTAACCAGGCCCGCTTATCTGTTGTTCGCTATACTGGTCAGTAGGTTGGCGAGCTCCTGGCTGTATCGTGTCAAGTATGTTGATGATACTACTGTTTTTGAGATCATCCCTAGGTGCTCGCCAAGCTACACTTATTTATCATGTGTAGCGAGCCACATTCCTCGCTTCCAGGCCGAACGTGGGATGCACCTCGATCCTAAGAAGTGCCGGGAAATGGTAATCAATTTTCTGCAGTACCAGCCTGCCCCACTTAACGCACTGCAGCTAATGGGCTCGGTCATCAAATGTGTCAGTAGTTATAAGATCCTCGGTTTTCATCTGACTTGGACTGTGCACATTATGTTTTCAAGAAAGCCAATAAGCCCCTAGTGTACGCTCTCAGGTTACTTAGAAAATCAGGAGTGCCTGTTAAAGACCTCATAGCAATATATTTTGCGCTTATAAGATCAGTTTTGGAATATGCGTCCCCTGTTGTGGCTTCCCTGTCCGATTATTTGGATGGTGTAATAGAAGGGGTGCAAAATAGAGCACTCCGTATCCTACTACCTGACCCAAGCTACCGTAAGGCCTTGATAGCGTCAGGCCTTGGCACTCTCTCCTCGCGTCGGAGAGATGCTTGGAATAAATTCGTATAGCTTGCCTACGAAAAGGAACCGTCGCGGTCCCGTCGCTCACGTCAGGTAGTACGAATTTAGTTTTGAAACAAGCCAAGACCAAGAGATTACGAGACTTTGTGTCGGTTAAATACGCTGAAGACTAGGGCTACATTGACTATTGGAACCATATTCCCGTGTGATCAATATATTTATGTATATGTATTTTGTATTTATGCAGCTACAATGTATAATTCAGTGTTATGCACTGCAAGATATTCAAATAAAAAAACATCATCATCATCATCAAGTCTAATCTTTTGGCACTTTCCATTCGACAAAAATTCTCAGTTTTAACTTCAGAAAATTTTGCGCTTGACCAATCGTAGTGACGTCGTATTTTCGCCCAAATCTAATAAGACTGTCTTCCTCGCAGCTTCAGAAGTTGAAGATTTTGGTGGATTTTGATGATAAGGGGTACCTGCTGCAGATATTCACAAAACCCATGCAAGATAGACCAACTTTGTTCTTGGAAGTGATTCAGAGACACAACCACCAGGTAAGCTTCACATAGCATTCTTTTTTTCCTTCAGCCTTTTTTTTCAAAAGGATTCTGCCCTATGTATATCAGTTATTATTAAAAACTGGATCATTGGATAATGCAATTCGAGAGTTTTGATTGGCTAAGCCATCATGGGTTATGAGCCATTATACCATGATCTACAAACACGGCAAGCATATGAGTGATTTTTTGGGCCTTTTTATTTTCATTGTAGTCTAGTTTTCTACATTTTGGGGGCGTAAAAACAATTATTCCACTCGCGCTTGTTGGATATGAGATGATTATAGCCAACTCGGCGCTACGCGCCTCGTTAGCTATCTATCATCTCATATCCAACGCGCGCTCATGGAATAATAGGCCATTTCCGAGTTCTTGCCTGCCTCATCTTCAAAGCGAGTCAAAGTGCGAAGTTTTTGTTATGAAAATTAGTTTTCATTCATATGTAAAGTAGAACTAATTACCATCACAAAGACTTCGCACGTAGACTCGCTTTGAAGAGGAGGCAGACTTGAACTCGGAAATGGCCTATTGTTACTTAGTATATAAAACAGTGGATAGCGTTGAAGGCGCGCTCTGATTGGCTACTCGTAATGTCCCCGAGTAACGCGCGCGGGATTTTTGCGCCCGAAAATTTTGTAATCATTGCAAATGACTTCAAATAATCTTTTCTTGCTATATTATCTCACTGTTTAAACAGTGTATAGTATAGAGCGACTTTGGTATGACCTTGAAAAAGTGTTCGCAATTTGTTTCACAGACCAATGTTTGGCAAGATTAAAACAAAGCTTCTCCTTACTCCCGCCAAGGAAACTCCTAATATGGGCAGTAAACAGTTCGATTGCCCAATCACAGTACTGCATTTCAAATGAAGTCAAAGCGAAATGCCGATCGCTTTCCAGAAAGTTCTATGGAGAGATGACGTTGTTTGCATCCGCGTTCGCTAAGCCAATGAAAATTCAGGCTCGTTTGTTTTTGCTCGATAAGCGAATTGAATGTTTTGCATTTTTGTTTACATTCTGTTTTGACGTTTATTTTTCAAGGTCATATGAAAGTCGCTCTATGCTAAAACAACTATTCACCTGAGTGGAGGTGGCTATGGTGGATATTTACAAAGCCGCCGAGCGGCGAGGTAAATATCCATCACTACCAACGTGTTTATACGAAAAGTAGTGCTCACTTCCATTACAAAATCGGGCACAAAAAAAAATTAGTAGAACGTAACAATTTAGCTCGATTGGAAAAAAGGGCCGCTCTGAAGGAGTTGTTACAGAGCTAAGTGCTGTGTAAGCACTGCCATTCAAATGGACCGATAAAGGCTGAGCGATTTAGCCGAAATATTTCTTTTCCAGTCGAGCTACATTGTTACTTTATAGTCATATTTTTTGAACGTGAATGGATGTGGAATGGACATTTTTGCTTCTATTACCTCGTTTTGAAACAGAGGTCCCTATGAGAGATTTGGCTCCCGAAAAGAAATCAACGCTCAGCACATCTAATCGTGTTAGAGACCACAAATTAGAGTACCCACGCGGCCTCGAGAAGGAGTTTTCCTTTTTGAGCACGCCGATCACTTTAAAACAAGCTCAACCTCCAAACTCAATGGGCACCCTTTGCACAGTACTGGAAAAATCGATCTTAATCAGAACTTTGCTTTCTCTCTTTTATTCCTAAACATTTGTCTTTATTCGCAGAATTATGAATGGTATTCACAAGTAAAAGGCATTAAAAAGACGTTTTCACTGATCCTTACGAATTTTGAGCTCGCTTTAAGATCGACTTTTGATTCGATTTAACTGAGGAACAGATATCATAAAGGCTTATAAGTTGTTTGATTGAGGATTGATAACTTTCAATTTTCTCCGCTGTACAGGGTTTT
>NC_090879.1:30351962-30384462 GCF_036669935.1 Montipora foliosa
GATGTCCCCTGTCTGTTACGTGGCCTTATTTAATAAATCCCCTGTTTTTATAAGCTCCCCGTAAGAACTTCCGTGAAAACGATGAGCCAACGAAAAGGCGACAAGATACACACGCATCATGATCTGAATTCTCTAAACTCTCTAACAACTTCCGTGGTAACGAAGAGCCAACGAAAGAATTTATGTCCAGAAATACAAGTAATTAGAATGAAAACCACAATTATTAGGAAAAGGCAACAAGGTGACGCAGATCATAATTTGAATTCCACAAACTCTCTAACAACTTCCGTGGCAACGAAGAGCCGACGAAAGGCAACAAGATACACAAGGATCACCGTTTGAGTGCCATAAGTATGAGAGAAATGGAATATGACACTGAATATCAAACTTTGCTGACGTCATTTTTTTACGTTTTGTCTCATTAACATACGAGTGTGCTCACACATGGTATTGTGCTATTCACAAATTCACTTGGGGGTGGGTCCTCTATATGTATTCACGTATAAATATTTGGACTCATCTCGCGTCATAGATAATTCGCAAAATTCCCTCACATTCACACCAAAATCGAGGCGATCACGTTTAACATATAAATGAAAAAAGAAATCAATGATGATATTTTAATATTTTCTTACCTTTGATCTGACACTATGAAGCTGGCTTAAGGTTACTGTCAGCCTTCAGAGGTGTCTTTCGGACAATCCCTATTGTTCGCGTTGCTTTGGAATAAACCCAAGGAAACTATACACAACTGGAAAGCTAAAACAATGTAGTATTTGAAAATGGCTTTAACTTTCAGGTTTTTCATTTCAAAAAGGGAGCGCACGCTCTCAAATGCGAAACTTACCTTGTCTGCTCCGCTTAATTATAACCCTTGCGTTAACACGGACATCCAAACAAACTGCAATTTATCATTCAGGAGATAATACGCTACCAAAGAGTCTGAGGCTTTTTCAGAATTCTAAATACAGTTTTCCCGTCGCATCTAACTGCGTGGCGTGCCTACGAAAAAATTCTATTGGCCAACTTAACAATGAATTTTCTCAAGAACCAACGAGAATTGGTGACCTTAAGGGTTTCTTAAATATTCAAACTCCAACAGGCTTTACAGTTGATGTCTGTCCTTCAATGTTTACTCTGTTACTGTCGGTTTAAAAGGTAGGAGTTTGTTTACTCTATTATTGTCGGTTTAAAAGGTAGGAGTTTGTATAGGTGACCTTCTCTCTGCTCGGAAGAATCGATGGTTTCCGTTGGTACGTGCACCAAGTTAAGTTACATACCAAACTGGCTCTATTTAAGATAATCCTTCACCCAGAACGAGTAGTTCTCGAGAATGTCAGGGCGTTCTCACTTTGGTCATCAAGGTCGATGTGGAAATGACTTAAATCACTTTCGCCACTGTACTCGGCCAAGTGATTTTCTTCTTGGTCTTCTGCAGAATTCATTGGCAAATTTAATCCAACTGGTTTCTTATAGAGATCATTTGTAGAAGGGGTTGTAAAATGTATTCTTTCATACATATTAAGGAATAAGGTGCCTGCTATTGTACTTTGTATAGTTTCCTATCCAACAGTCCTCTGGCGTACATTTTTTCCTTAGTTACGCATCCATCCTCTCGTGAGTTCCTGGTCTTTAGCGTTTATTTGAAGAGCCGGTAATGGTGGCAGAAATGGAATATCTCAAAATCTAATAGAATTGGATGGCACAGGATATTGACATTTCTCTGTTTATCTTGGAAACAGGAAGCCATGCTTGTAAAAAATTTGGGGGGAAAACAAAGAGTATCATGGTATTTTCCGACTCGGCTAACATGAGGACCTGCTTTGTGGTGATGCGTTGCATAAAGAGATTCCACTTGTCCAGTCATGCAACTTTCCAAATCTGCACAGAAATCTGAATGTTGTTATTCAACTTCAGTGGTCAGTGGTCGTCGAACAAGATGGCTGCAAAATTTGAAGCTCTGAGATAAGAGAGGAAAAGTCAATTTTTCGTGTACTTTTCTTTTTATATCTACCTAATAGTATGTTGTGATTTTGTGTTACTATGTCGTCAAATAAGCGAGGAAAACCGAAGCAGTCTGCTGGTGCCTTATAATTAGAGGAGGATTTCGAAGCGTTTGTACGTGAATCGCTGACAAACTTGTGCAGTGGTCAAAGCAGGATTATGCAAGATATCTCAAAGCTACAAGATAAAGTTCGGGGAAATGAAGTAGCCTTGGACACGATATTCAAAAAGTTTAACACTCTCAATGAAAGCCTAGAGGGACTCAAGGGTGAGCTCCACGACGCAAGATTTAAAGTAGATGAAGTTGAATGCGCTGTCAACAATTATGCGAAACAAATTGAAGACCTGTATGAACGACTCCTGTCCCTTGAGAGGTATTCGCGGGAATATAATCTTCGTTTCAATAATGTTGCTGAATCTCCTAGCGAGGACTGTCGCCAAAAAATCCGTGACATCTTATCTAATCAGCTTAATATCGAGCCAGTAATAGAAAATGCTCATTGAATTGGTCCCGAAGTGACAATAAACCTAGAACGATGATATGCAAGCTTTTTATCGTCCGGAAAGGTTAAAAATCCTTCAAAAGAAGCGTAATCTCCAAGATGGTGTTTGGGTGACTGAAGATCTAATTTGGGAGGACAGAGAAAAGAAGAAAAAGCTTAAGGATGTGATGAAAGCAGCTTTTGAAAGTGGAAAAAAACAGAGATTTCATCGAGGGAAACTTTACATAGATGGAGTTATATATGGAAATACCTAGATGCTTATTTTATGGTCAGGTTTGTTGTAATTTGTAGTTATTTCCAAGCTTGAGCCACAAAGCTTATAGATTAATTTCAGATTGACTGATGGACAGTGATGCAAATGACCCAGATTTAAACATACAATCTTTTAATGATCATGGTATATACACTATTGAGGAGTTAAATGAAATTCCTAGTATAGTCCGACCGCAACTGTCGGCCCTCCATCTAAACATTAGAAGCTTAAACAAACATTATAACGAGCTATGTACTATTCTAGATACCATATCCATTCAGGTCGATCTAATTGCTTGCTCAGAAACGTGGATCGCGCCTCAAGTTGATACAGACTGTTTTGATATTCAGGGTTATAACATGCTAATGGACAATCGTTTGTTTTCAACTGGGGGCGGGGTTGCATTATACTTAAAATCAAGCTTTGATTATTCTCTGAGAAATGATTTAAAGATGGATTGTATTGAAAATATCTGGGTAGAGACAAATGACTTGTTAATTGGCGTTATTTATAATCCTCCTGGCAGATCTCAACGTGAATTTCTCGAGCAGTTTGAACAAGTTCTACATGCCATCTTTTGTCTAAGCGAAAGTGCCTAATTTGAGGTGATATTAATATTAACACACTTGTTAGAAGCACAATTGCAAAAGAATACCTCAATCTGATTCATTCTGAAGGCTTTAATCCCTTGATATTTGAAGCTACACGTAGTACCGAGACAACAATAAGTTGCACAGTCGAGATAACCGACCATTTGCCTGTTTTTACTTTTTCTTCTTATCCCACACTAAGCCCCTTTCCCGATATAATTGAAATTAGAGATTTTAAAAAGTTTGTTAAAAATGCTTTCTGTGATGCATTGAGGTTCGAAGATTGGTCGCCTGTATTTAAGTGTACTGATGCGAATGAAAGTTTGACTAGATTCCTACATTCCTTTAATAAGATTAGTAATCGACATGCACCACTCAAATCGATCAAAATTAAAGGCAAGACTAATAAACCTTGGATAACCGGAGGTCTGCGGAAATCAATCAAACTTAGAAATTATTTATATAAAAAATGGTTGACAACCCGTTGCATTAGTTATCATAATCTTAATCAATTAATGTTCTATTTTACTATTGAAAATATCTTAATACCTAACCAATATGGTTTTAGATCTGACAACACTACAACTGACTGTTTAGTACGTAGATTTAATAGACGAGATAACGTTAGCCCTTGATGAAGGATGTTATGCTGTATCCCTATTTTTAGATCTAAGTAAAGCTTTCGATACTGTCAATCACTCGATTCTGTTGTCTAAACTAAATTTTTATGGTATAAGAGATGTTGAAAACCAATGGTTTAGGTCCTATTTAATCAAAAGGAAGCAACGAGTGTATATTAACGGAGCTGAGTCTAGTTTTCTTTCCGTAAATTCAGGAGTGCCACAAGGGTCGATCTTGGGTCCTTTTCTTTTCTTAGTTTACATAAATGATATAGTAAATGCAACTAATTATTTATCTTTAAGACTATTTGCCGATGATACCTCCTTGACTGCGACTGATAGGGATCTCGATGCATTGCTACACCTAATAAACTCTAAATTACCCGCTATTTATAACAGGCTATGCTCAAATAAGCTAACTTTAAATTTAAGTAAGACAAAATATGTAGTATTCCAACCACGGCAAAAACTTAATTATAATTTATACACCCCTCTTAAACTAGCGGATCAGTATCTTGAGCAGTCTCACAGTGTTAACTACTTAGGATTAATTATTGATTGTTCCCTATCATGGCACCATCATATCGATTATATTTGTAGTAAAATCAGTAAGAGCATAAATATTATTGCAAAATTAAAACGTCATGTACCCAACAAATCTTTAATGTAAAGTATCTATTATGCACTGATATATCCTTATTGAACTTATGACTGCGTATTGTGGGGTAATAACTACGAAGCTGCCATATCTCAAGTGGTAAAGCTGCAAAACAAAGCTGTAAGAATCATCAATGAGGTACCACTTCGTGAGCATAGTACTCCCCATTATGTAAATCTTGGCCTTATTAAATTTCCTGATATCGTGAAGTTAAAAACTTGTCAACTATTTTATGATCTTATCGTAGATAACAAACCATCAAATCTTGCTCTATCTTTTGTATCTGAGCAACATAATTATACTACTCGAAGCACATCCTTACAGTACGTATCTAAATCCCAGTTCTTTTAGAACAAATATAAGGAAATTTTGCACAAAAATTATTGGATGTTATTATTGAAATGATATTCCTCTATTCATTCGTAGTATGTCAAATAAATATCTATTTAAAAGACCTCTTTTTCAGAATTATTTTGCTCAGTACTAACAACTGCACTTACTGTTTAGTATCCCTTAACTATGTGTTCCTCGTTTCTTTTGCTTATTGTAATTATCTTTTATCTTAAAATGAAATGTAACTTAATTTAAAGGGCATCTAACTAGTTTACCTAAATCGCTGCCCTTCTCCATTTACTTTATGTAGTGAGCTTTTCAGACCTTGTAATTCTCTAAATAAATGGGGGAAATAAATGAAATGAAATTCAACTTCTCACCATCTGAAAGAATGTGAACCGAGGTAGCTGCCTTGGAGGACACAGCTCCATCCCACGGCCATTCGTGGTGTTCTTTCCAGTGCATTCTTTGACTTTACTGACTAAACACTTTAAATTTGCTTGATACTTGTCAGCGCCCAAAGGTACCAAAGAACTGTGTTTCTCAGTGTCCACATGGATACCAAAAGAGCGGGTACATTTTTCCGATGTCTGAAAGGAATTTAACCTATGCCTTCTAATCCTGTGATAACTACAACTTTTTCAGCATCAAGTTGCACTGCAACTCTAACCCAGACCACAGGACTGCATGAAGCTAGCAGCTACCTGTCTTCCTACTCTCTCCCTATCATTTACTGTCTCGTTTATCTAAGACACACATATAGCTCCATTAACCACAAATTATGTCACGCAAAACACGTTTTTTTGACAAATCGCGTTAAATCTGCTTTTCCTTCGCGGGTCACGTTTTGCCAGGGAATCACGAATTAAAGATTAAATCACGTTTCACGGGGAAATAATAACCCCAATAACGCTTCACGCAAAAAAGTACAGGGGACCCTCTCTTCAAAAGTTTTCTTAGTAAGAAAACTTACATTCTTACATTCTTTCTAACACTCTGTAACTCAAATATGTGTATCTTGTCACTTAATCATATTTAATTATGCATGTTTCGCCTAGTTGTTATATAGTCCTAACGGTTTTTCAAATATTTTGTAACTGACGATGATGTTTGTAACATCGAAACATTTAAAAATAACGATTTGCTTTCTGCTGTCTCGACCTTTTGTTTTCTTAGTAAGCTTTGATAACGAGCCAGTTAATAGCTATCAAAAACTGATAAATTCCGAGTTGGGTGAAAAAACGACTTTTCAGAGCATCGTTGCTCAGCGATTATCTCACTGGCATATCGGGTTCAAAATTTCACCGAGGGATTAATTTTCAACATTCATTTAGACTGCGAACGCATACTGCATACGTATTTCAGAGAGTACGTCTGCGTTCGCAGGCTAACTGTATACAGTACTTTTATATTCTCGGATCGTTCTTGTGCTAATATTGTCAAAACAAAGATTTCCCTACTGAACTTTCATTTGTCAAGATTACATGGTCGACAAGATTGTGAGCACTGAACCATTAACCGTTAATATCTCATTACCGAGTAACTTTTGCAATGGTAAACACACGGGCTTGAAGACAATATCCCTTCAATTAAGACCTGGATGATACACAATCCATGGTTTTACAGAAGATAGCTCGTTTACTTGGCAACGCAGATTCGTCCAAGGTTTCTGCTTACGGCAAATGAATATAATCATGAAAGTGAAATCATTTAAAGAACGCTGACTATTTATCTAGATTACGAAAATATAAAGCTTAGTCCAAGCAAAAAGTTCTCAGAATCAATGTCCCTTTAAAATCGCTGATTCCTTTGGGCTTGATTCATATGCAACGTTCATTAAAAGGTGGGGCGGACTAAAAGTTCATAAAGTGCTGAAATTGTTTTAACGGGCTGTATTTTCTGAGGAGATTTTTTTAAACTACTGTCTGAATTAAAGTAGAACCCTTAGGCTAAGGAAAACAAACACAGAGGACGTAAATACCTTGGACGTATGGTAAACGTCTGCTCGGTGTACGGAACTGGAAGGTTATTTTGAAATCAAATAACGCACAAGCACCTTCTTGCAGTATATATTTACATAATGAATTCATCAAGCTCTGGGCAAACCTTTATCTAAATTGAATTCCTTTGTAACTATAAGTGCTCTCTTATGCCTTTCTGTCTGTCCCTGGAGACTGCATTGTCTTAATTAAGAATCGTGCCACGCCGGCTATGAGCATATTTCGCTCTCCCATCTAATTGTTGTTGATAGGCCGGACGTGATTAAAAATCCATGCATGGAGCTTTATTTATTTTATGAGCACATCTCTCGCTCGATATATATGCTACGAAGATCGATTTACTTATAAAACATGCTACGGAGGTTCAATTGTTTCAGCGTCAATGTTTAAACATTTAAAAGATCTTCCATCCGTGATTCTTAAATTCAAAATCAATACTGATTAAAGGCAATTGAATTGACAGCTATCGGCAAAAGTAAAACCCGATTCCTCGGCTCAGAACGCAGAGGTATGCTTGCCCCAAACAAGACATATTTCTTCAGAAAACAATACTTATCGATCTATTAATTGCACCCACCTAAAGAGTTGAACACAAATCACCTGACAAATCAGTGTTTCTTCGCTATCAGACTTGTGAAATCACTGTATCTGCTGAATTATTTGCTCTTCAGCCGCGAAAGGTGATCCGTAAGTGCCCTTCTCAAAGTCGTCCTTACTCAGTATCAAGTTTTATACAAGGACAAATTTCAGGTAACGAAATTCCGTTTCTTATCGTGACAGGTGGGGCCGGCAAGTCGCGTGACAAGAGCTTTCCCCGCCCCTTGCGCCGCGTTCAAACCAATGATCGGGCTCGGGCACGCAAATGGGTTTTGCTCAGAAAGTCCATGCTCAAAATATCTACTTATGATTTTCAGTTACATTTGCCAAGTTCAATCGCTGGATTTTTGTTTACTTCACCCAACTGTCCCTTTTTTAGTGGCCTCCGTACTCGACACTGGGGAGAAGACTTCAGAACTGTCTAAATCGTGTTCAGACTGGTGTCCGTCTTGCTCACTCCAAGTGGATGAGGTGCCCTAAATAGAGCGTTTTCACATTACGTCACGGCGGCCATGTTGGTGTTCCAAAACAAAGAAATGGCAGCCATGACAGTGTACCAAACTAATCCTCAGGGAATTGAACTCAATTTTCTTTTGTTTCAGTAATCCAATATAACTACTGGTCACGTGAGTGAAAACGCTCTGTAGGCCATTTCCGAGATGATGTCTGCCTCCTCTTCAAAGCGAGTCTTAGAGCGAAGTTTTGTGATGGGAATTAGTTCTTTCTTCTTTTTTTTTTTCAACAGCTTTATTGGGATTGACTTCCAAAAAAAGGAAACACACAACAGTAGCACTTAATACGATAATACGAAGATCCAAAAGAGTGGGTGCGAACGGGACGCGAGGTCCCATGCGAGGCACTCCCCAATACTTTACATATGAATGAAACTAGTCGTTATCAGAAAAATTTCTCACTTAAGTCCGCCTTTCTCATTTGCATTAGATTTGGCACACGTAAAATGCGACGGTTATGGCAGACATGACTCGGAAATGCCCTATTTTCCGCGGGCACTTTCAAAAGCAGATGGCACTAAATGTCGAGGCCAAATAATCATATGCAGCAACGTTCTCTAGTATTTCTCTTCTAGAACGGCTGCTAACTAAAGATACCAAGAAAAACAACAAAAACAACAACAACGACAAATATACGTTGCATGAGAGTTAACTACGAGCAGAAATCGACGAGGGAGTGAAACATTAACAAGATACGCAAAAGTAAATAAAGGGATACTTGCAAACGGTGTATGAACCCAATATACTTTTTTCTTTTTTTTAGTTTTCAGTTGAGAAATACTTCTAATAATGTTGCAAGTACAAACTACAGAAGCCTGTAAAACGCAAAACTTAAATAGTCCCTATTTTTAAAGAATAACGACACTATGCAGGGAATTCTTAAAAGTAAAAGAAAACGTAACTTCAACGACCTAATCACACACGTGACAATGCATCCAAAGAAAGGAAAGGAACATTGGCAGAGGTCGAGAACCCAGAAGTCTCGATTTGTGATGGAATGCAGCCCGTCACTTCTCGGTATTATAATTATCTATGTTTAGCACGAGTACTGCTAGAGTTTTGCGGATAACAAAGTGGCGATATTGTGTTCTTGCACTATCCATAATTTTGCATTAAGCAGAGCAATCATCCCTCTAAATTTAGATAATGCAGTAAACTGATGGGCCAAGGCCAAACGAGAGAGATGACAATTCTTGGCAAAACGCTATCACTTCGAGCTAGGGTTCACAAATTTTGAACTAGAGCACAAAAGGTAACAGGAACACCAGGTCTGAAAAAAGATTAAGTCTCGTGTTGCTCTTGACAACAGTAGATCAAAAAAACGAAAGAAGAAGAACGGAGAACACAGCTTGTCATACGAGTAGACTGAGCCGTATCATTCGCTCAATGGGAAACTTAACTAAGCAACTACGACGACGACGACAAGGAGAACGTCACCGTAAAATATAAATTCCCGTTATTGTAATCACTTCATGACTATTCCAACGTTTTAAGTAAGACAGGGGCTAGTTCCTAAAAAATGATACTGGTCGGAACAGCGCTTAATTTTGGGGAAAAAATGAAAAAGATGATCTTCAGGAGCTGGTATCCTTCAGAAAACCTCAAATTTGGCTATTTCACGTTGTTGTCGGTTTGAAGACAACGGAACAGAAATGGACAGAAGTGAAAAACGCACGTGGAGGGCGTGCAAAGCTATTGGTTTTGCGCTCTAAATATGCAAATTTGTGACGTTCTCGTTGCCGTCGCCGTTGTCGTTGTTTAAGTTTCCTAATTATTCTCGGTTTTCACATGACGTCACGACCGCCATGTTGGTGCCCAAAACAAAGAAAAGGCGGCCATGTTGGTGCCCCGACCAAATCCTCCGGGATTTTAACTCTATTATTATGCAAACGCTTCCTTTTGTTTTTGTTGAAAAACATGGCTGTTGATCACGTGAGTGAAAACCAGCAATAGCATGAAGCGGGACAGGTATTTGGGCTGAGGGATGGAAAAAGGGAGCCCAATGAAACTCAACTGTTTGGGCATCATGTTTCTCTGCCTGAATATCTAAAACAAGAAAAGTACGCGTACGATTGTGTCATTATTTTCTATGATCGACTGGTTAATTATTGAACGTGGGTAGTCAAAGAGCAGTGCATAAATATCTTGTGTCGTCGTTGCCAATATAACATCCTTGACAATATTCACACATTTTCTCTTGGTGTGTTTGTCTTGACTCCTTATCATTCCGAGCCGTCAACAAATTGTTCACCAACAGTTTTTGCTCCGCTTTGTCCACATCGATATGACCATGTACAAAATACCCGGCTTTGCTTGTCGGAGGCAAAGAATATGCCGTTAAAGTGTTCCTTTCGATTCCATTGTCGATGGCAATTCTACAAACGTCTTCCTTGCAATTTGCACAGTTCGAGTGAGAGTTAATAATATCATTTCCCGGTGTTTCACTTGGCAAATCTCTGTGCGAGCTACTTTTTTCTGCCATGTTTCTTTCTTGATCACAAGGTAGTAACCTTCTTTTAGATAAAGTAGGTTTCCCACCGCGATAGAATTTCTTTGATTTCAAGATCTTCGAATCTGACATCCACAAATTATTTCCTTCATGATCGTCGTATTCATCATACGCCTCAGATCCTTCGGGCATCTTCTTTCCGCAACTTTTTATAATCTTCCTGACAAAAACGAAACCATTTAGATCACATGAAAATAATTCAATTTGCAGACTTTTGTCGCAGAACTTTCTACAGTACGTGTCCTTTACGTGTGCAAAAATACTGGTTTCGTCACTAACATCTAGCACGAATCAAATTGTCTATTTGGTCCACTGTGGCTTCATCCTTTGTGAGTTTGGAATTTTAAGCAGCCATACTTATTGCTTTGCAATCTTATGAAATTCCATCGATCCCGAATAAGATTGTTTCATACGCACCCAGAAGAAGCTTCCCTGTTTTCGTCTAATTTTTCATACCCCTGTTGGGCATTAGCTTCACCCATCGCTGCCCAGCTCAAGTCACTGGGAAGTCGGCTCAGCAGTTGATCTTGTGTCACACGCAGGGACTCCTTTGTAGATGTCAACTCTTTCCTAAGATGTTTGATTAAACTTTCCATCTGTGAAAAGGAAGGAAAACAGTATTGCCTAGAAATGACGACCACACTTGAGCGGATTGCTACTGAAAGGTCTGTCCGCTTCGTTCGTCAGGGTTTTGGGTCTTGTGGATTGTATCGACTTGGTAATAATCATAACAACGAATGGAAGGGTATACGGTGAAATGATACCAACGATGATCGGTTGTTTAGGAGGAGGAATGGAAAGACTGAAAGAGGCAATTTTCGGCGAAGGAAATCGCCTAGTATCGCACAAAACGAAATTTTCCTTCTGGCGACTGAAGGGCTAATGTTCGAAACGTCTGCTCAAAAATCTTTCTCGGTTACGATGGTTAATTTCCCTTTTGAGCGGTTTTTCAATTGAGTGTCGTAAAACAAAAACCAAAGTAATTAGTTCGACCAATCACAGCAGGTGCCTACAGCGCAAGGAACGAATCCAAATTCGTAGCAATTCCGCACAACTTGCTCAAAGCGCGGGAAAAATCGCTCGTGCCAGTCGCGATTGGTTTTGGTTTTCCTTCTCATTGGTTGATAAACTGGCGCGAGATTTTTAAACCAATCATTAAGCGTAGCCTTAGCAATTGCAATCGCGTAATTATTGTCGACAGTCATTTGAAAACTGCTCTAACAACTCGTTTGAGAAAATTTTCGAGATCGACTGAGGGATTGACTGTAAATTTGTTTGTTCGACTGATTGGTACCTCTTGCTTTTTGTGGGGCAGGTGATTTTCCTCTTCACGCGCTGCTGGGCAACAATCAGATGACATTCGCTTCCTTTCCATTGCATCTTCGGCACTGAAAAAAATATGAAAGCATGCTTCAAACAAAGATATTTAAAAAGAAGAGCCAAATGAACCACGATGGCCACTGAGTTTTACTGTTGAAGGAGCCAATGAAACCAATGAACCTAAATTCCCATAACACTCTATTTTTTACGCGAAAATAGTGAAATAGAGCGTTTTCACTCACGTGACCAGCAGCCATATTGGATTACAGAAACAAAGGAAAGTATTTGCATAAAAATATATAGAGTTCAATTCCTGGAGAATTAGTTCGGTACACCATCATGGCTGCCATTTCTTTGTTTTGGAACACCAACATGGCCACCGTGACGTCATGTGAAAACGCTCTATAGGTTTGCTCATTCAACATCGTTCCCAGGGCTTTTCACCGCTCGTCCTTCTCTCGGCGGTGAAAAGCCCTGGGAACTAGTTTGGCATTCGGTGAAAAGATTCACTTAATGAACTAGAAATATTGGGATTTAGGTGCGCCCTTTTTTTTCTTACTCTTGGGATAATTATTCCTTGTTATACGAGCCTACCTGCTATCCCGTTCATTTTCGGCTTTCTGACCAACACCAACGTAGGCATGCGTCGGCGTTTGCCCTTTTTCCTTGCTTGAACTGGAGAGACTCAAACTCGGGTTCACATGTCTCCGCACATTTCTATGCGGTCTAAATAGTATCACATACACTTTAGGTCCGTATAGGCAACCCAGTAGAATAAACGCAATTAAAGAAATACTAGCACACACAACCAAAGGTTCTTGATCCAGCGCCTCCTCCATGTAATACACCGCCACAAATGCCAGCCACACGACACATGATGAATACATGGCAAATGCAATGTACTTGGCTTCGTTAAAATTATTCGGTATTTTCCGGGTTTTAAACGCGTAAACAGTGCACATAAAGATCAATATGAAGTTGTACACCTGCGAGAGACCAAAGTCTAGTTTTGAAGTCGAACAATCGAGGTAAACTGAAGAGATTGTAGGGTAGAAAAGTTTCGCTCGTGGAGTACGTAAAAACGACAGCATTAATAGCAGTAAAATCTCCACGGAAACAACTGCGGCTACCAGGACGAGCTGAGAAAATGGCAAGATCAGAATCGGCCTTTTTGCGAGATTCTTTCGATTGAAAATTCTGGAGATACGATTTGTTTTTATAAAGAGCGATGCGTAGCATATGCTAAAGCAAACTCCACTACCAAAGAAACGCGCAATACACGATGCGTTACTGGGTTTTAACACAGCGATAAAAGTTACACTGAAAGCCATGAGTATGCCGACTAAGAGCATATGAGATAGTTCCCGCCCGCATGCCTTGACCAAAGGCGTCTTGTCGAACTTAATCAGCACAGCAATGACGAAAAGCGTGGTTAATACTCCAATCCCTGCAAAACCAACGGCCGGAAGAGAAAACTTTAAGTCCTTCCCAAAGTACATTATCTTAATTTGTGCGCAGGCTCTACCACTGGGTGTCGGTGTATATCCCAGAGGACATAGCTCGCACACAGTTTCGTTTACCAAGTAGTGATTTCCATTGCACACTTCACATGTCCAACAACAAGATTCTCTTCCAGCAACAGGTACTTTAACTTCGTTGCTCTTGCATATCGGCCGGCAAGATGAAACGATTGTTTTAAATCCTAGCGTTAAATTGTACCCAAGAGTCAATTCCTTGTCCCATTCACCAATTCTAACATCCGCATACTTATTTCCACGTTTTATCAGCTTAAAAACGTCGAAACGTCCCTCCACGTCACCGTCGGCGTTAAAAGTGACGTGATTTCCGCTCGCCCCGACAAAAGAAACATTTCTAATGTACTCCAAAATCTCCCTTCCCGATATATTGCGCATGCGTTCGCAAACTGCGTGTGTGTCCGGACACTTGTCCCGTTGAATAGCATCCAACGCATGTGCAAACACGTACACTGCATCCATTGCATTTGCGACTTGATTATCAAGTGGACTGTTCGAAAGAGTAAGATTCAATCCACTACAGCTACCTTTAGTCTCCGTGGCGATCGAGCAATTAAAATGACGCTCCCAAAATTCCTTAAACCAAGGATTTCGAACGTTTTGCTTCGGACGCAAATTATAGAAGTGCTCATAAAAAGATTTCAACTCCACAGCCTTTGGCGAAACCGTGATGGTGTTTAACGCTACTTCTTCCAACCCTTTCAGCCACAACACATTTCCCCAAGCGTCTGTCCCAAGCCACTGAAATTTCCCAGTTTGTCCTTTATCTTTCACCGCTTGCAGCAGACGGACAATTTGTCGTTCTTGGCTGGAGAAAACCACAATAGTTTTCGCAAGCGGCTCGCTGAGCAGTTTGTCGATGACTCCTGTAAACACGTCTGCTGGACTCTTGATCTCAATCTTCTCGGCGACTGCAATACATATGCCTGAAAATATAAAGTCGTAGTAATCAAACCATGGCGTTGCAATCGGCTGCTTGTTACCGCAAGCTTTACTTCGAGAACCCGCTTCTTCCATCCTTAGTTTATCAGTTGCTAACTTCGACAACTCAGGGCGTGCTGCACACCGAAAATATAAAGCCACTTTGGTTTTCGTTTTAAAACACACGAGTACCGTCAAAGATTGCAGAATGACAATCAAATTAAAGCTTGTCATTTTTCGATATTTTTTTTAAACCGGAGAACGCCTCGTTAAACTCTATCGCAGCTTCCGTTTTCCAATCGGTAAACGGTCACTGCTTTTTCAACGACTCTTAAAACGTGTTTTACCGTTACATCTTTTTTGCTTACGATAAGAAAGGTAGCTTTAAAAGTGTCGAAACAAGTCAGCTTTCACCACAAACGTGACCCCACCGAGTTCCTCGCTTCCTGATAAACTGTTTATCTAGTGGCACTGAGTATCTAAATACTCTATTTGAAATAGTCCAAAAAGCTACTGATAATATTTAAAACGAACCTCAACCTCTCGGCTCAAGCGTGACAACTGTCCCGAAACAGCAATCAACAAACAGGAACAAGCAAAATAGGCAATTATGTTGTAATGGGTGTGGATCGTTAGCCCTTCGTCGGAGCGAATTCAATTAAGTCTAGTATAGCTCCACATACCTGCCTTGCTTGCCTCTTCTTTGACTGCTTGGAATCCCAATGTGCCATAGGTATCATCGCTGTAGACGACCGAGACGTAAGTCCAATTCATGTACTTAGCAATATCCACTAGCGCCTTTGCCTGGTACAGATCGTGGGGAACGGTACGAGAGAAGAATTCAAACCTTCTTTTGTCACTCAGCTCATAACTCGTGGAATCGAAGCTAACTTGCGGAATCTGAAACAAACGAAACAAGTGCGCAACCTGGACAGCGATGGAACTGAAAGCTGGCCCGATAACACCCGCCATAACGGGATCTCCCGTGATGTGTTGTTCTCTAACGGATATTCTGTCCTTAACGAACTGAAGGGCTCTGTCCAATGCTATGGTTTCGCTTGAACAAGTGTCGTATACTTCAAGTCCAAGAGAAATGTTTGGGAGGATGGTGTCGATGTTGTTGACCTTGTCGATAGCAAAGAGCATGGCCTCGAGTCTTTGAATACCAAGTCGCTCGTTAATGTGGCTGCACTGCACTGGATGTTCGGGGTGGTGAGTGTGAAGTGGCACCAGGCCTCCTATGAAAACATCCCCTTGAACCAATACGGAACGTCCTTGGCAATTCACGTGTTTTGAAAGCGTTACCATGAAAATGATAAGTAAACCAATCATTGTCTGTCTTAATGTGGTAACTGTTGGTGCAAAAAAGCAAACAAGTTAGCGATCCGGCCTTATCAGGTATAAGAAAGAGTATTTCTACCATATTCCTCACGACTCAAACGCAAATCTTGTTCGTTCATTCCTTTCTCGTGTCGTGAAGTCGTATGCTTACATTTTTGTTACGCATGAGCATGCGCAGTCACCTCTCACCAAAGTGACCCTGGGGCCCGTTTCTCGAAAGTCCCGAAACTTTACGGCCCATTTTCCGGTGTCACAATTCCGTTTGTATCTTGAGCTTCACAGTCCTTTTTCTTTTTGTTACCTTAAAGGGACAGTTTCATCACGGTTTTGCGCATGTCCAAGCTTTAGCGCTAGCAGTTGTAAATTTTACGGTTTTTTTAACTGAACCAGATGATGTTAATTAAACACAGAGAGTATTAAAGCAAATACACTGATTGACTAAGGCCCAAATTTGGTGGAAGACACTGCAGGTTTACAGCGAAAATATCGAATTTAGTTTATTGTACGGGTCGAAAATTTATTCTACGCACGAGTAATCTATTCGCATGCAGTAGGTTCATAACACCAAGGAAATGATTACAAAAGTAATTCCAAAGTAGCAGTTTATGCTAATGAGGATTATCACAAATTACATAGTCCAAACGACCGAAAAACATACATCCCCTCGGAGATGAATAATCTATTCAATACATGACTGCCAAGGAAACATAAAGTTGACGAAACGGATGACGAAAATGGCCACTTGTAGATCCATAAGCTTATATCTTGGTTTGTAAAAGGCAATGTTGAATTTAAGCTTTTTTTAAGCATTGACTTCAGAAATCAGGACACAAATATTACTTCGTGCATATATGGCAAATGTTATGACTGGACAAATTTAACTTCGCATCAAATTTGTTGTTCTAAATTCATTAAGTAGAGCGAGAAACTTCTTAAACGTCCCCAAAATACTCTCTGAGTCTGTTAAGAAATGCAGACTCTCACCCCACTCCCCCCCCCCCCCCAAATTGAATGGTGGTTAAAATGGAACATGACATTGTCATGAGCTCTAGATACAAATATCACGTGAACTTGACCAAATAATTTTCCGGAAATGCAAAGCCTTTCCCATTATCCAGAAGTCTCTATTTTCCTTAATACCTTGAATTTTTCCGGTAATAAATATTTCGACTAGACGAATGTAACAGAAGCGACTCGATGAGAGATTAGACTCCTTCCATGGCAGAGCAATTGGCAGAGCAAGAATTTCTTCAATTTCAATCTTCGATCTCTTCAAGCTCTACAAGTCAAGTACAGGTGTATAATGGCATTCCTTCATTGAGACAACGTAATACTTGTGTGATTTAGTATTCAACTCTGAAGAGTTGTAGGCTTCTACCTCCAAGACAGTGAGAAGAGTATTATTGGTCAATGTATCTGTCTGGGCAGTACAGCGTTTTTCTCTCTTCTTGTTTACTCAATAGTCAAGGTACAACGCTAAATTTCTTTCTTACCTTGTTTTCTCTGGAAGTCTTGAAAGACTTATGCACAAGAGCCTCAGTCAAGTTACAGCTCTCAAACTCGCTTTGTAAAAGGTATTAAAATATAATATTTTTGTTCTAAATCAAATACTGTTCTCGAAATACCCTAGCCTGAAACTTGTTAATTAATATGTCCCCCCAAAAAACCGGATATTTGCATGGGTGCCTAAATATTGCGTTGTCCAATGGGTAATTCAAAGGTCCCGTGAAAAATAACTTTGGTTTCAAAGCGAAGTAAAGGCTTCGAAAAACTGGGAAACAATACGCAACAATTAAAATACGGCTGAAGAAGCACAGGAGGTGCTGTTAATCATTCACATTTCAATGACATCATTCAGTTCTGCGTTTACTTTGAAAATACAATCACCGACGTTTTAGCTTGTTACACATCTGAACATCTTTCGCTAATACTACAGTTTTCGCACGCAAAGTTAAGAAATTTCCGGTTCTCACAATCTAGCCACTTTATCCCGCAAGTGACGGCTGAACGAAGCGATGTAGGCCAAGCGGTGGTGAAGGGCCTCTTAATAACTTTACGCATCTAAGAAATACTATAAACAACTTAGAGAACCAATATATATATCGCTCATAATACGCAGTGTGACACATTGACATAAGCAAGTATAACAAAAGCCTCAATGAATTTGGAAAAGAGTTGGAAATCCAAAGATAACACAACAGAGAAATATAGTAGTGCATGTATTAAATAATGAACATCTGGAGATGAAGTGAAAATGTCGTTGCTCTCGTGATTTTTTATCATCAATTATCAATTTTACGGTCTAGCTAGCTCGATGGCATGTTGTTGGCTTAAGGCTTTAGTCAGGAATTATTCAAGTCTCTATGGTTTAGGTTAAAGTCGACTACTTTCTGCGAGGATTCTAGCAGTGCCTAAAGTCTATGAAAGTTATTGATTTTGAGCTTCAAGGTGATTTTGCAAAGAGAATCGGTCTCTACATTGTGCGAACCACTGAGTGAGCTCTTAAGTCTACAAGCCATGGTAAATCAGCTTTAAGAGAATTGTGTCGAACTAACGCATAAATTAAAGCTACAAAATGCATTTGGATTGAATTATGATTATTTCTCATCTCGTTTATATCTTTATAGATATTTATTATTACTCGCCCATTGTTCACACCCCCAGTGAATCACAGTCATTCAAATGCTGTAAATATGTGTCTAAATGCCTTTTAACTGAATACTCTATTCCATTTTCCTTGTGATGATACCAAAACAAAGTCGAAAAATTCTTTTTTAAACGCGCGAACATAAGCAACCTTAAAACCATAACTCCGAAAGGTCGATTAAAAGCTGTCAATGGCCAAGCGTGACTTTTGAAAATTAGAAGACGTATTTAACACCCAGAACAAAGATTAGTGACAACTGTTATGAAAATCGTGTTACCATAAGCATTTGAATTGACCCCATAAAATAAGTTCGCTCTTAAGCTGGACATAATGCCAAAATATGACTTACCTACCAAGTATTCCCTCCCTTTGAGTTTGCTTGCCTCGCAACAAGTTCGCGCTGAATATTTTACTTCGGATACAGCTTTTTAATCATGTTATTAGCATAAATATATTTAATGTGCGGTTGCCCTAATTTCAGCGGCATAAACAAGCAGAATTTATTATTGTCTTCCGCTTTGCCAAAGGTTTTATTTTTCGACAGAGTTTTTTCGGTTGTCCCAGTTGACTAAAGCTTCCGGAGACAACGTTTTTAAAAAGCCATTTGTGATATCAATAGATAAGACAAAATTTCCTAAACGTTTGGGTACATGCTGGAACAGTAAGTTTCACACCTATTTTTCGGAACTATTTTTATCACAGAACTGTTGATTCAAATCATCTTCAGCTTTTAGGCCAGAATTTCTGCCAAAAAAGAAGAAAATGCTGGATACAATCGGTTTCATGACGGTAAACCTAAAGCTAATCCTATCTCGGAAAGTGACCCGGTTTTAATAAATAGTTTGCTGGCATTCTTGTTATATACAAAGTACATACACTAGTGAATTATTGAATGTTTCACAAATTAAACCATACGTACTTTTGTACTTTTATGTTTATAAATTGCAAGAACTACTTCAGATGGATGACATACTCACTTCTGTCTACAGCTGCTCATTTGCCTGAAGCTGAAATTCCTTCAATGTAAATGTGGTAACAACCCCTTTTCTTCGTTAACGATCTAGAATTCGCAAACTGAAGACTACATAACCAAGTTCTCAGCTGAGTTCTCATTTCATGTCGAAGCAGTTGATTCGTCGCGGTGTAGACGCCGTTCAAATTCGTTAGGCAACACACGAAATCAGAATAACTGAATCTATTCGTAACTTTCGACCATTGGCGCGCATAGCCCCTAGTAGTACTGTGTTGTGCACATTTTTCCAGAATCCAAACAGACGAAAAGCTAGACGACACTTACCTTCTTTGCTCTCCTAAAAGTTTACTGTCAGCAGGATATCGTTTTCTCGCGTTGTTCTGTTTCTATTTAATTTAAGTTTTTCAGTGTTTGACAGTTTCTTATTATATTTTCAACTCGGTTTCCGCTGTATTGTAATTGTGGCTGTTACGCCGTCGGCTATGAACAAAAGATCATCGAGAGGTTGTGTCAAAACGACGCCAATTCTGCGGATTTTCATGTGTCTTTTTTTTCTATACACAATTTCGAATTTTTTGTTTTTCGTGGCGTTCCGATATCGCCCCTCTCCCAAATAACTTATTGAAACGAGTACTTTTTCTTTATCAAGCACTCGAAGAGTGCAACGAATTGCTTATATCGGGTACAGTGTTAACTCACATATTAGTTGGAGCACAGGCAGCCCAAGCTCGCGTCACTACAGACAGCCGTTATAAGAAACGCGTTATTTAAGACTTTGTATGGGAAATCAAATACCGTCGATTATAAAGCCTAAAAAATGCTCAATTTAACTTTCATTCAATAACATGAATCAAAATGACTCACCTCTGGTGTATTCTTGTGCCTTCTGGAGCTTATTACACCGTTTCGGGAATTCTGTGTTTTCAGTGTTTTCAATGTTGTAAGAGGAACATTGAAAAGACGGACTTCCCGAAACTGTAAAATAAACTCCAAAAGGCACAAGAATACACCAGAGGTGAGTCATTTTGATTCATTTTATTGAATGAACGTTAAATTGAGCACTTTTTAGGCTTCATAATCGACTGTATTTTATTTCCCATACAAACAAAGTCTTATAACGCGTTTAAATTCTCAACGGCTGTCTGTAGTGACGCGAGCTTGGGCTGCCTATGGTTGTAGCCAATACTGCGACGCTCTTTTATCGCTGAAACTGATTTGCCGAGCAAGCTGCCAAGATGACAACACTGAATACACTTTTGTAGCAATTTATATATGACTTTGCGGTTTACACTCGAGGAGCAACCTAAAAATTGCTTTTAAAACTTTAATTCTCGTGATAAGAGTCCGGCAGCCATCTTGAAACTTCTGTTGAGACGATCGACCGAACCCGAGAATGATCTCCGAACGTTTCCTTTGTTAAGGTCTGGATAAGAATTGCTAACCTTTCGAAGGTTATTTTAAAATGCCCATAGGTGTTAACAACCAAACTACTAAACCTTTTTTCAAAAAACTGCATTAAGTTTCTCTTATTCTGTCCCCCCTAAGAAATTTCTCTTTTTGGCCGTGATTTGTAATCAATTTAGTTGCTCTGAGGTGCATGTAGTTTTTACAGGTTAAATTACTTTAAAACGAATCAGCATTAAACCGAAAAAATGTAGCCGTAAATGAAACTGAAAATTGCCAAAAAACGCATTCCTTGTGCCAGTTTAAAGAAAATAAAATACTTCTAGTTTAAATCTCGAGTAGCCGGGAGTGTCTTTTTTTATTCGTGAGATTTTTTAAATATTAATTAAACCAGTTAAAACATGTTATTAGCGCCAATATTAGGATACCAAGTATTGAAAATCGTTGACCAACACGCCTACCAAATGTCTACTTCTAAAGCATCAGAGATAAGATAAGACAATTTAAGATCTTTCTCTGTTTCATTGAAAAAGGACACGAGTGATTTTCGTTGAAGGTCGACTTTACTAGAGTTACGCAAGTTCAGAGTCTACATTATCATGATTTAGGAAGCACTGGTCAGTAAAGACATAAAAGTCGCCCGTAAGTTAGTTCGATAACATACAAAAGCCGAAGCCGGATGGAAATCTATCACTATAATAGAGTTCATGAACTTGTTCAGGCAATTAAATCTGAGACATATTAGTTGAAAAAACTCCCCGCGAGTCAAGGGATGAAAATTTTCCCCCCTGCCAACTGAAGATCCAGATATCTTAGTTATAAAGACCGTGTTGAGAAACGACCGCATGGCATAAATGAATATGACAGTTCACAAAGTGTATTGTTGGCAGGACTGAACGCACCATGAAGTTTGTGGTTACTTTATACGTGTGCTCTGAATTTGAATTCAGAAGTTAAAAAAAGTTATCTGTCTCAATGATTTGCGAGATGTGGAAATTGATCGGGCACCAACGTAGCTTTCTTCATTTTATCCTATTTTTATTTTTCTCTCTGGCTATCACAGGAAAAGACATGATAAATTTATTTGAACTTTGGGGAAGAGCAGCTTAAAGGATGGATCTTTGCATGTAGGAATCGATTGAGACGGAATATCTGCATTTACAAGTTACCATGGTGCCCTTTCCCTTTCAGGAAACTGATAAAACAATTTTATAAATTGTAAGTCCTCGAAAATGTTGGTCTCGGCTTACGAATAAATTCAAACTAATACAAAAACAAACAGATAAAGAGGTGAGGAAAATCATCAGTGATGCGTGCGTTTTACCAAAGCTGCCGAACATTTAATCCTCATAGTTCACGCAATATATAATAATTTCACACAATTACGCTTTCCTTGAGACCTTAGCACACCTCACGCGATCGGGGTGTTGGGTTTTATAGCATTAAAAATAAGTAATCTTGGTCCATTTTCCTTGAGTCAAAGATATACGACTTTTCGCCGTGCCACACCGTCTCAAGCCAATGACTCCGTGTTATAATGTGATAATTTTAATGACCTCAGACGAACTTGAAGACGAAGAACTTACCTTATAGCATTCTTTCCTCTGTTCAATCTTTTTAATGGTTGTTATTAAATGGGGTAGAAAATTCCAACGATTTATCAGTCAACTCCGAGCTGGCCAAGTTATTCCACGCGGTTTGCAGGAAATATATACATGTAAGACAAGATAAGCGTCACCCCACACAATGGATAAGCGGGTTCCTATTCCGTGTCTCTTTCAAATATTGTTTACGTTTTGAAGGAATGTTTAAGCACGTTGCGGTTTAGCCAATTGAGCGCTTCTGTCGTTAACCACGAAATCTTCAAAGCAAGTAAAAACCGCCCAAATTAACTCAACTTTGGTCTTCACAGATCTCAAACCACACCGATACTTCAAGGTTGAGAAACGTTCACTGCGGTGTCTCTTCCGACTGAACTACTAGTGAAATGGTAGAATTGTAGAGCCACGTGCCACTAATTTAAACACCTGCCATTTATCGTCGCAGAAAACAGCAACTCGAAGCGAGCTTCAAAATTAAGACTTCTGACTTTGCGGACGAGTTACGAGTATGACTGAGTTTGTAGCTTTGTAGGCCATATGGCGCTGTCGAGTAGAAATGACTTGTTTTGAATAGGCTTTGTAGTCATCAGGTGACTTTGACTGACAGGTGGAAAGAGGCAAGGATTTTCATCATTTGTTTCAACTAACATTATGTAAACAGCTATTATCATTTGGCGCGCGACCACTCATTAAACAAACTTAATTTTCTCGCCGCAAGAAACCCGCGCACGGTTCATTTTCTACAAACTGAATAAAGGCCAACGATCTGGGCGCTTTTCATTTCGTGGCAAATTTCTCGTCACGGTTATATTAGACAGCGGGCACTTGAGGAAATGAGTCAATGAGTTGCAGTGAAAATTAAATATTTTACTGCTGGTGTGCTTGCTGGTTCTGGCAAACTGGTGTATAGCCAGTAAGAAATTAAATTATAATATCTGAGCGTTTACAAAAAAAACCCCAAAGTGGAAAAGGTAGCGTCATTGAGATGCAAATTCAGGAGCAAATCTCAATAATTCATCTAAAGAAAGCTGTTTTACGGTTGAATGAGCCAAAACTAATTGCTGAAAACAACGATCCCGGTTTCTCATCTCTCGCTTCAGTTACACGGATAATGAGAACCGTCCCAACAAAATAGAATTTTTTCTTTGAGACGCGAAAAAGTGTAAGATGTTTAATTAAGAGGTTTCTGAAATGACCAGCAAATCGAGATTCCTCCATTCCAAGTAAACACAGAATCAAGAAATTTCCTTTTCTTTGTTCAAACGTACTAAACGAATTTATTCCACTTGTTATAAAGATCGCCTTACCACAACTATGCTTAAATTAACCATTTTCACGCAGCCCAAATCAGCAATGCAACAGTATTTTTTTACCACACCCTCGGCACTTTTTCATTGCGAATGTAAGTACTTTTATTACTTTTCGGACGGTATTTTGAGAGGCCCGGGCAAATGGTTTAAACATTTGCTGCAACTTCCGTCCCATTTTGTTGAATTATGCATGTTGCTCGATGTTGACTGCTGGAGTGGGCAAATGGTTTGAACCCATCATCAACATTTGATTCAACAAAGCTTCACGAGAGGCCTCGTATTCGGTCCTAGGTTGCAGTCGCGATTGTTACTATGGATATGGAATTGTTACTATGGATACGGACATGGCTACGCCATTGAGAGACTGATTAGTGCGCACGCGCATACTCAACAGTAGGGAGCTTAAGCAACGACAACGGCGACGGCAACGAGAACGTCACGAATTTGCATATTTAGTGGTTAAAAACGTTAACAATAGCTTCGCACGCCCTGCACGTGCGTTTTTCACTTTTGTCCATTTCGTTGCCGTCGTCAGCAAAACAACAACGTGAAATAGCCAAGTTTTTGGTTTTATGAAGAACGTCAGCACTTGAGGATAAATTTTCATTTTCTCTCCTAAAATGGAGTGCCGTTCCGACTGGTGTCATCTTTGAGGAATTACCACACCCTTGTCATATTAAAAACGTTGAAATAGTCACGAAGCGATTAAAATAACGCAAATTTATGTTTTGAGATGACGTTCTCGTTGCCGTTGCCGTTGCCGTTGTCGTTGCTTAAGCTCCCTAATGTTGAAAGACGGGGGCAAACGGTTTCAACTTCATTCAACATTCGCGAACAAAAAAGAAATGTTGAATGCCTGTTGAAAAAAACTTAAAATTTGAACTCATTCAACATCGAGTCAACTTGTTTCAAGTTGAAAGGGGGTGGGGGAGGGGGAAACGGTTTCAAGATCGCCGTTTAAGGTGATTCAACAATCAAATAAAATCAATAAAATCAATACTCTCATTCGCATGAACCAGGTGAATGCAGTTAACAAGGAGCGGGAGAAGCATAGTAGAAGTTCCAGAGGATGGAGGGAAACTGCTAACCGAATTACGGGGAGAAAATCACAGGGAACACTTGTTAGTTCAGTATTATCTCCAGATGTCATCAACGCATATTTTCAGTCCATTAATACGGATTGCACCTATGAAGCTCCTGAGCCTCTTGAAATGCCTGTTGGAACTCGTATTCCAATTG
This sequence comes from Montipora foliosa, assembly GCF_036669935.1. NCBI lineage: Eukaryota > Metazoa > Cnidaria > Anthozoa > Scleractinia > Acroporidae > Montipora > Montipora foliosa. The sequence goes on from NC_090879.1 coordinate 30,376,833, forward strand.
TGGATGAAAATGCCGTTAGAAAACTGTTAACACACCAGAAGAGAGCTGCATCTGGACCGGATGAGTTTCCATATTGGTTCAGGCGTGATTATTCCCATCATCTTGCACCTGTGATTACGGCAATCTTCAACAGTTCATTAATTCATCAAGCTATTCCAACACTGTGGAAACTAGCAAATGTTTCACCCATTCCCAAAGAGTCCCCTCTGACGGAGTGTAATCAGCTGCGAACAATCTCATAATACTAATATCATAATGAGGATCTTTGAACGGCTTGTTTGCAAACAAGAACTGCACGGTCTCCTGTGCTTAAGGATGAGATCGGCCCAGACCAGTTTGCTTATATGGAAGGCCGCAGTACATCTATGGCTCTAATCAAGTGTCAACATTATTGGCTGGATTGGCTGGACAAGGATGCAAATTTTGTCCGTGTCCTATCATTTGACTTTAGTAAATCTTTTGATTCTGTTTCCCATCGAGTTTTGTGTGACAAACTAAAGTCCTATGACATTAACCCATATATCATCAACTGGGTGATCAGCTTCCCGTGTGACCGCCAACAAAGAGTCGTGGTGGATGGTGTTGTAACAGAGTTCCTCAATATTAACAAAGGTGTCCCACAGGGGACTGTTCTTGATCCCATTCTATTTTCCATCATGGTGAACGACATCAAGCCTGTTAGTTCAAGTTCACTACTGATTAAATATGCTGATGACATCACAGTTAATGTACCCATCAGGTCAAGCCCAGGCCAGATTGACCCATCACATCGAGAAGTTTGCAGCATCAAACTCTGGGCTGACGACAACAAGTGACGTTAAATTTCAAGAAGACCTTTCAATTGGTAGTAAGAGGGAAGATCAGGAAAACTCCTCCAGGTGATATTGATGGGATAGCTAGGAAGAAGGAGCTAAAATTGTTAGGAGTAACATTTAATGAAGACCCGTGCAGCTGGGATACTCAATTTGAGCATATGCTTGGCAAGGCCAATTCTAGACTTTACATTTTGAGGGTCTGCAAGTACTTTGGCTACTCCTTATCGGAGTTGACTGTGTTATTTGATAGCCTCATAACGTCATTATTTTTATATGCATTAGAAGTATAGGCCTGTGCCCACCAGGGCAAATACATTGCACGGATTGATAAGTTTTGTAGGCGTGCTCTGCGATATGCATATACCTCCAAGTACACCCCAATGACCAGCTACATCGTTTTAAGAGATAGGCAGTTATGGAACAACATCATAATCGATGCAGCTCATCCTCTCTATGACCTTCTTCCTCCACAAAGATCACGTTTTTTAAGAAGCCGGGGCCATGATTTTATTTTGTCACGTGTGAGAACCGAGAGATTCAAGCGATGCTTTATTAACAGATGCCTATTTAACTTTGTTTAAGTCCATTTTAATTGTATAGTAGTATAGAATATTATTCTTATTGTAAACTCACACATTTGTCTGTGGGGCTGTTTTTTAATAATAATAATAATAATAATAATAATAATAATAATAAAGATCTTCATTTGAAATATTATTTCTCGTGAAAAGCTGTATCTTTTTGTCCAAATGAACGCTCAAAAACAATTTAAGATTTTTTTAAACGATCTTTCACTGGAACATTTTTTGTAATGTAACATTCTCTGTCAAAAATCTGCATAACAAGCCTAAAAAAAACGTAACATTGCAACGCAAACAAGAAATTTAGTCGCATTTACCTCTTCGTCGAATTCTTCTTAACATTTTACTAACTGCGTTTTTAATTATTTGAAAGAAAGCTTGTTGTCCATTTTTGCTTCATTATCGAAAGAAATGCTTCTTCGTTCGTCAGTTTAGGATTTGATCACTGGTGATAAATTTCAGGAAATTTATTTAGTTGCGTGTGTTATTTCAATAAATTTTTTGGCTGGAAAAGGTTTTTGTGGATTGATCATGTTCGAACTTAACTAATTTCCATCAGGGGTACCTATTGGATTCCTAGGCTTTTATCTTTATTTTGATTTTTTTTATTTTTGGCATTACTCCTGGGAAAATCCAGTTTCAGCGCCTTTAATACCACCCAACTGTCAGTGCCCTCTGTTTTTGTGTAACATGTACTACAGGCAGCCCAGTTTACGCTCAAAGAGCGTCTAGTCTTTGTTACCAAATTCAGCTGCACAGTGTCGAGTTACTTGATTAGGTAATTGAAGAAATGCAAGATGCAGTATTTCATTTCAGTCACGTGATATCATTATTATTTGAAGAGAAACAAGTGGATCATACACTTTTTGGATCATTTGGTCAACATATCAGTGAGGCTAAATTCGGCTTCCATGCTCCCGTGAATATCAACGTATTACCTAGGGATCCAAGAATTTCGTTTGGGACTCCTAAGTTTCTTAAGAGAGGGGATTTTGATACAATGGCGTACAAGGTCATACGCATTGTTTTACAAACCGTATATACACCTTCAAACTTCAACGAGTACCAGAATTTGTACACCAACAGGTGATGACATACTGTACTGACCTTTCCAAGTTCTTGGATATAGTCAAAAGCAACCCTCCTTAATTAAAGAGGTAACTGAATTTGTATAGTCTATTGAATACAATGTCTTTAAACGAGCATGTGAAATTCAATTGTATTCAATACAAGTATTGCGTAAATCTGATGATGTTTAATTTATAAATCAGCCGAGATGTCTCAGAAATATCGATCCGGTTGTTATTTAACTTGCAAGTCGTGAATTTGCTGCTATGAATCTGTCCTCAAGGCTCGCTTTCCATCCTGTGAAAATGGATTTAATCTCTTCCAAATGCCTAGGACAGTTATGTTTTGCTGTAATAGACCCTTCTTCTGTTTTTGACGTCATCTTGGTTGGGGGGCTGAAACACGGCTAAATTTACAGTAAATGTATGGGATTTTGGACGAATTTGAACCGCTGTAGCGCCACTAAAAAGAGTGGGATTTCCACAGTGATACTGTCATTTAAAAGACATTTATACTAAGATTATTTTCATGAAATATAAAGAACAGATTCAGGCTACAACGACCATAAACGAATTTTTACTATTCCATACAAACCCTTCTAAAAATGAAATTGCCGCGAAATTAGAAGCAACATGAGAACATTTATTATTCGAATTTACGAACGTCATACCTTCCTTAATGGCCTTATTTTCTGTCGAATTAATGATAGCAATAAAACTATTAAAAGTATAGTGGCAGAAGTTCGAAATCTGCCTCTTTTTAGCGGCGCAACAGCGGTTTAAAGCCGGCCAAAACCCTATACATTTACTGTAAAATTATCCGTGTTTGCCCCCCAGGCAAGATGGCGGTCAAAAACTGTGGAAGGGTCTATTCCGACAACATTTTCTTTTCAACGGCATATTTGCTATTCAGTTTCCCTAAGGAAAGGATAGCACTGTCTGACACAAAGTGGCATCCACGTGAACAAACAAGACGTGTAATGTAATAGACAACAACAAGCACCTGACAATAACTAACGAGTTTACATGAGAACAAGTGGAGTGAGAGGTGGGGGAATTGCGCTCAATCCACGTTCCTCCCTACCCCCCACGGTTTCCCCCACCCCACCGTACTGAAAATTAAAGGATCAAGCTTTGTCATTCCCAATGTTTTGATTAGTTTTATGATAATGTAACAACAGCCTTTGCAGCACCATATTCAGGCCATGTATATCCTATAAAAGCTTCGTGCATCTTTTCCTAAGCGATTTTCATGATTTGTCGTGTGTTGAATTCAATTTCATTGCCTTTTTTGCGACTTCCTATTTTCTGAACGCATTGTCCCCCTTCATCAACCAGCCTCTTACCTGCCCCATGCTTTTTCGCAGACTGGAGCACTGTGTTCCAACTCTATATGCAGGCAAGAGAGGATACTTTGATGACCTTCGTTGCGCGTGACTTTATTTTCCTCTCGATTTCGTATTTAGATCTTTCATTGGCCTTGTTGAGAGTGTCGTGCCGTGATGAAAGGAATAACATTGAAATGGTAAGTTTTTGTCGGCCACGGTATTTAATCACAAATTATATCCGACCGTGTTCGTCTTGTGATGCATGACATTTCCGTCATCACTTAATTAAGAGATCCTATTTTTAGTATTGATGGCTTCGCCTCCTTTGTGACATCGAGTAAGGACAAGCGAGGGATGAGGGGGGGGGGGGGGTGGGTGGGGGGGAGATATACATATTTGGGAGTCAATTAAAAGATGCACTGTAGCAAACCCTGACCTTAGCATCCTGAGCAAGAAAAACAATACCTACAATATGTCTTTCAATGAAGTGCGCAGGAAAGGAATACATAACAGTAGAAAAATAGCTTTTAATGAGTCCCCTTTGAAAAATAGAACAGAATGCGCTAAGTGGGGACGGAACTTCACTTCAAGAAAACTTCAAAACCCTTTCCCTTGCATATGATAATTGAAGATATCCGGTAAAAAGCAAGGAAATTCAGGATTTTCACCGCCGAAAGACAATCAGAGTAGCGTCTTTGCTAAGTATTCATGAATCTCTTGCTGCAGTTTTTTCAAGAAATGCCGCGGTAACTGAGCTCTTACAATTCTCAGTAGGAAAATCCAAAATGTCATATCAAACCCGATCAAAACACTTGAACAGAGCCGTTTTGATTGGTCAACTCTAAAAATAAAAATAAAAAAACGACCAAAATCACAAAGATTCCTTTTCAGAGTCGGCGTGGTTGCTTCGCAGATGTTTCCCGTTTTCCATGGATAAGATTCATGGATATCAAAACCTTTCGAGACAATACTCATGAGCACTTGTGTTGTACTGAATGTATGACCAGGTTCGCTAATCCAAAGCAGCTTCCTTGCTTACACAGTTTTTGCCTTCATTGCCTGCAAAGGATTCAACAAACTAGCGGAATTCGAGACACTATTTCATGCCCCGAGTGTAGGCGGAATTTCGAGATCCCCGGAAACGGTGATCTTAACGCTTTTCCAACGAATTTTCGTATCAACAGCTTGTTGGATGCTTTGCCTATCTCAGAGTGCAATACGAGTGGCATCAAGTGTGGAAATTGCGAGAAAACAAGCAGAGAATCTGTCTACTGCTTCTCTTGTTGTTCGTTCTGGTGTGATGACTGCCTCCCTCTGCATAATCGGATAAAAATCTTTGAAGAACACTTCGCGTTGGCTTTGAAAGACTTTCGAGTCGAAGACTTTGAGAACATTTTGAAGCAGCCAAAATTTTGTGGAAAGGAAGGTCACGAGAAGAAAGAATTAGAGTTTTTCTGCCAGGTGTGCAAAATAACCATTTGCAGCGTTTGTACTTTTCTAGACCATGAAGGCCACGCTAAGATTCTTTTGGAAAACGCAGCAAAGGAGCGCAAATCGAGAATCACGGCAGCAATTGAATCAAAGAAACGAAGAGCGCTGAAAAAGATGACAAGGATCGCAACAATTGATGAAAACTTCATTTCAATTCAAGAGGAAGCTGTTAAAGTGAAAAGCAATGTGCAGCAGTTTGTTGCCAGGTTAATAACGGCAATAGAAGCGAAACAGAACGAAATCTTTGATGCGGTGGAAAGCAAAGTAAAAGAATCATTAGCTCTTTTAAGAGAGCAAAAGCACGCGATCGAAGAAGAAGTGAAAACGCACGAAACAGCAATCGATAAAACCGAACTGATTTTAAAGCGAAACACAAGCGCTCAAATCATGGAACCAAATGAATTTCTAGACAAAATAATTCAGGAGGAGGGCGAAGAAGAAGATTCAGCTGTTCGTGACGGCGAAAGTTTGACGACTTTTTTCTTCGAAGGGAATGAAGGCTTGTTTCATGACATAAACGTTAAAGAAATTGGCTGTTTTTTTGTCACCAAAACGAGCTCGAAAGACTCGAGCGCTAAGGGAAACGGAATCAGCGAAGGAACTGTTGGACTTGAAGCTGAATTTGTTGTAACGACAAGGAACACACAAAAAGAACAATGTTACCAAGAACGTGACCGCGTGACATTCGAAATCACAAATCGCGAAGGCCGTGACAGTGCGATCAAGCCTCAAATCCAAGATAGGAAAGATGGCACTTACAAGTTCAGCTACTTTGCCAAAGAAACCGGAACATGTCAGGCATCCGTGGAAGTCAATGGAGAACATGTTCGTGGCAGCCCTTTTGAGGTTTAAATCAAACACAGAGAGTTCAGACCCGTGTTATCCTTTGGACAACAAGGTTCAGATGCTGGGACGCTTTGTTACCCTTGGGGGGTAGCAGTGAATGACAAAGATGAGATTGCAGTGAGTGAGGTTGGTAACCACAGAGTACAGATATTTGCCAGTAATGGAACTCACTTAAGATCGTTTGGTAAAAAAGGTAATCAACAGGGAGAGTTTGACTCGCCTGCTGGAATAGCTTTTCATAATGATAAGATTATAGTGGCAGACTGCTGCAACAACCGAGTTCAACTTTTTAGTGATCAGGGTCATTATCTTAATCAGTTTGGAGGACGAGGAAGCCGGGATCACCAGCTTCAGTTTCCTCGTGGCCTGTCAATTGACAGCGATGGCAACATTATTGTTGCTGATAGTGGTAGCAAATTAATAAAAATCTTTTCACCAGATGGTCGGTTTTTGAGTACCATCGGCACTAAAGGTTCTTTCATCAATCCCGTTCACTGTATCCAACACGACAACTATCTTATTGTGTCGGACAGAGGTGATCACTCAATAAGAGTTTTGAATAGAGAGGGAGAGTTCCTTTATAAATTTGGAAAGCAGGGGAAGCGGGACGGGGAGTTCGATCTCCCTGGCTGCCTGTCAGTGGACAGAGCGGGACATCTGCTGGTTTGTGATTCATCGAATCACCGAGTGCAGGTGTTTAAACTCAGCGGAGAGTTTGTGACAAAGTTTGGGACACGTGGAACAGGGGCAGGAGAGTTCAAGGTCCCAGTTTCGACAACAGTTCTTAGCGTTGGTAAGCTAGTGGTTTCTGATTACGGCAACCATCGTGTTCAGATAATATCGTAGATTTCTTTTCACTGTCGCTGTATTCGCTCACTCATACGAAATCCTCAAAGAAGAATCGTTTTAGGACACACCTTTACTGTGTTTTGGATAGGCTTTATCAATTTTGTCGTATATATCTGATTCTCTTGCACCAGAAGCTCATGACCTTGAAACGTTTAACTCTGGTTCAGAGCTGGGTTTTTTTAAAATTTAAAAAACAGATCGTTATTTGGATCTAACGTAGCTCACGCATTTTCCCGCACATGCAGCTTCGATCTAATTTTTGTCCATGCAAGTGTAAATTTTTAATGAGGGCAACTTTTTGTATTTACTTTTGTGAATGCAACCAAATTCTTATGAGAAAAAGTTGCTTTTCCACTTCGTCGAAAAAACACTTTGGACATTATTTTTTAGCCTTATACCCCATTCACACCAAATAAACATGTTTAATGAAACCAGGTTTTAAAAATCTGAAACCAGTAAATGAAATCTGGAAAACAGGTTCTTGCACAGGATTTAAACATACTCAAACACATTCTGTAATTTTCACCTGAAGTGTAACAGAGAAAAGTCAGTAAGACGCTTTTACGAGAAAAACTATTTTTAGACCGTGTTTAACTGAACAGCTTTTTAAACATGTTTTTGCTTTGGTGTGGATGGGGCATTAGTTAACCTAA
>NC_090879.1:30391962-30404462 GCF_036669935.1 Montipora foliosa
AAAGAAAAAACAGAATCAAAGAGATTTCTTTCTAAGACGGATATTTCCCCGTCTCCCATCGTTTATCATGGATATCAAAACCTTTCTAGCCAATATTCATGAACACGTTTGTTGTCCTGTATGTATGAACAGGTTCCCTAATCCAAAGCAGCTTCCATGCTTACACAGTTTTTGCCTTCATTGCCTGCAAAGGATTCAACAAACGAGCGGAATTCGAGACACTATTTCATGTCCCGAGTGTAGGCGGAAGTTCAGGATCCCTGGAAACGGTAATCTTAACGCTTTTCCAACAAACTTTCGTATCAACAGTTTGTTGGATGCTTTGCCTGTCACAGAATGCAATACGAGTGGCATCAAGTGTGGAAGTTGCGAGAAAACAAGCGCTGAATCTTCGTACTGCTTCACATGTTGTTCGTTCTGGTGTGACGACTGCCTCCCTTTGCATAATCGGATAAAAATCTTTAAAGAACATCACGTACTGGCTTTGAAAGACTTTCGAGACGAAGACTTTGAGAACATTTTAAAGCAGCCAGCATTTTGTGGGAAACACGAGAAGAAAGAATTGGAGTTGTTATGTCAGGTATGCAAAATAAGCATTTGCAGCGTTTGTGCTCTAACAGATCACGAAGGTCACGCTAAGATTGCTTTTGAAGATGCCGCAAAGGAACGCAAATCGATAGTCAATGCAGCAATTGAATCAAAGAAACGAAGAGCACTGGAGAAGATGACAAGGATCGCAAAAATTGATGAAAACTGTATTAAAATTCAAGAGGAAGCTGTTACAGTGAAAAGTAATGTGCAGCAGTTTGTTGCCAGTTTAATGACAGCTATACAAGCAAAACAGAATGAAATCTTCGATGCGTTGGAAAATAAAGTAAAGGAGTCATTAGAGTTTTTAATGGAGCAAAAGCACGCGATCGAAGTAGAAGTGAAAACGCACGAAACAGCAATCGAAAAAACCGAAGTGATTTTAAAGCGAAGCACAAGCGCTCAAATCCTGCAGCCAAATGAATTTCTAGACAAAGTAATTCAGGAGGAGGGTGAAGAAGAAGATTCAGCTGTTTGTGTCGACGAAAGTTTAACGACATTTGTCTTTGAAGGGAATGAAGAATTGTTTGATGACATTAACACCAAAGAAATTGGCTGTTTTTTTGCCACCAAAACGAGCTCCAAAGACTCGAGCGCTGAGGGAGCAGGGATCCGTGAAGGAACTGTTGGACTTGAAGCTGAGATTGTTGTAACAACAAGAAACACTCAAGGGCAACCATATTTCGAAGAACGTGACCGCGTGGCATTGGAAATGAAAAATCGTGAAGGCCGTGACATTGCGATCAAGCCAAAAACCCGACATAACAAAGATGGCACTTACAATATCAGCTACTTTGCCAAAGAAACCGGAACATGTCAGGCATCCGTGAAAGTCAATGGTGAACATGTTCGTGGCAGTCCTTTTGAGGTTCAAGTCAAACGCAGAGAGTTCAGACCCGTGTTATCCTTTGGACATCGCGGTTCAGATGTCGGAATGCTTTCCCATCCTTGGAGGGTAGCAGTGAATGACAAAGATGAGATTGCCGTGAGTGAGGTTTGTAACAACAGAGTACAGATATTTGCCAATGATGGATCGTACTTAAGATCGTTTGGTAAAAAAGGTAATCAACAGGGAGAGTTTGACAAGCCTGCTGGAATAGCATTTCATAATGAAAAGATTATAGTTGCGGATAGTAACAACCACCGAGTTCAACTGTTTAGTAATGAAGGTCATTATTTTAATCAGTTTGGAGTAGAAGGAAGCGGGGATCACCAGCTTGGACGTCCTCGTGGCCTGTCAATTGACAGTGATGGCAACATTATCGTTGCTGATTGTAGTAACAAATTAATCAAATTTTTTTCGCTGGATGGTCGGTTTTTGCGCAGTATCGGTACTGAAGGTTCTTTCAGCTTTCCCATTCATTGTATCCAACACGACAACTATCTTATTGTGTCAGACTACGGTGATCACTGTATAAAAGTTTTTAATAGGGAGGGAGAGTTTCTTTATAAATTTGGAAAGCAGGGGAAGGGGAACGGGGAGTTCGATGAACCTGGCTGCCTGTCAGTGGACAGAGCGGGACATCTCCTGGTTTGCGATTCAGTCAATCACCGAGTGCAGGTGTTTAAACTCAGTGGAGAGTTTGTAACTAAGTTTGGAGCACATGGAACACGGGCAGGCGAGTTCAATAAGCCATGTTCTACGGCAGTCCTTTGTGATGGTAGGATAGTAGTTTCTGATTTCAAGAACCACCGTGTTCAGATTTTCTCTTAGATTTATTTTCACTGTCGGATTACTCCCTCAGTCATACAAAAAGTGTATTTTAATTACCACGAATTTCCAGGTACCACGCAACCTCTAATTTTGCCGGATTGGTGTACTAGGAATACAGATTGTGTTTCGCGTTAGGCTTCCTTAATTCTGATGAATATATATTTTTGTGCATTACATTCTAGAAGTTTAGATGTAGGGCGCGTTCGATTGACCCTATTCGGGAATAGGAATACATGGAATATAAGTTAGAAATCTTTTGTTTTTGCGGAGATTCACATTAAAATTGTCAAACATCTGCTAAAATGCTATTTTAAACATATTTTGAGCATCCTTGCTGCTTCGAAACGCGCCAAATATACCGTTTTAATCATCACTCCACGTATTCTTATTCCGGAATAGGGTCAATCGAACGCGCCCGTAGTTTGTATTACTTAGAAGACATGTACATTTATGACAATAGTACTTTACATAAACATGTATATACTTTTGTAACATGTTCAAATTAGCGATTTGCGTGTTCACTTCCATTTTTTTCGGAGCTCCTTGCAAGTTATATTGTTAAGAAGTGAGATGACAAATGTTTGCTTGCCTTCCGTCGATGAAATGAATATAGTGGCTCGGGGATGCTCGGAGCACTCGAATATTTTCTGAGTATGCCCGAGTCACCGTCAATATCGGGAATAAAAAAACTCTTCTCTTTCCAACCTCTTTTTACAATGAAACGATTTAGGACTCCTAGTGTTAGCCCTCATTGCTTCTTTGTCACAGTAAATGGAAGTGTAAATTGACCTCAAAATGTAAAAGAACTTGTTAAACTCAGTTAACGTTCAGTGAAGTATGCAATTTCAAGCCTTTTGAGCTTGGATAACGAGCCATTTATCAGCCATCAAAACTGATAAATTCTTGGGTGGCAAGGGGATTAATGATGCCATACAGCTTTTGTAAAATTTCGAATTTCAAAGCATATCTGGTATAGGTGGTTTCCACGTGACCTCATCGCGGCCATGTTGGTGGACGAAAACAAAAGGTCTCTCATTAGCTTCTTTTGTTCGTCCACCAGCAATTAATTGTACATTTCAATATTGTTGTCTCTGTCTCTAGAGATTGGTTGCAAACCACCTATATCGGATTCAAATTTGCAGAGATAGCTCATTATGCAATGCATTTTCAATATTCAATACTTTGTTCTCGGCTGACGGATGAGAAATCGATAGCCTTGTGTTAATGAGGCAAAAAAAATGTAAACAACGATTCCCCTATAAGGAGAAATGGTAACTTATTTATTATTTTTTCTTGAGACTTCGCCTCATTAATGTATGAGACAAATGCTTAACCGAAATATACATGTTATGTTTGTAAAATGAACAAGATTGTCTGATGTGACTTTCCGATCGATCACCAGTTAGAGGAGATCAAGGAGAGCAAGGAGGCAAGAGCAGTGGCAGTGGAGCTGTAAATCCGACAATTCCCGGACTCAACGGCATATATGGTTGAGTTTGTTAATTCTCTTTTGTGCTCCAAGAGCCTTGTCTCCTGGTACTCCGATTTTCTCCTCTCATAACAAACCAAAATTTGATTTCATCTGTTTTGATTTCCTGTACCCAGCTAGCAGATTGAGGTTTTTTTTTTATCATGTCGTGTCCATTTGCTTGTCTTTTTAAGGCTGTCTTTACGGTTCGTGTTTTCTTTCCCCGACAGAAAAACCTCTCACACGAAACGATTCCTTCCTCTGCCGATCATGCGCCGTTGTTACCATAGAAACAACCAGGTTAAGACACGTGACTTCTCTGAGATTTGCCAAATGATATTCCGTCTGTCAACTACACTGCGCGGGAAATTTGGTTTCTTCGAAGGTTGTTTCGACGGTTGAAGAATGCCAAGAAGACATGCACTTTGCTTTAGCACGTGAGAAATCTACAAATAGTCTATTTTCGCAATATCATATATTCAGCTTGATAGTAAGGCAGTGAGGACAAAAACAATGGAAACACGTTGGAATGAATGTAAAAAATATTTGCATACCATCCAATTTTCTTTGTCTTTGTCCTTTAAACCCCTCTTTCGTTGCAGAGGTTTTTCTAACGGGGAAAGAAAACACGAACGGTGAAGAGAGCCGTAAGAAGATAAGCAAATGGACATGGCAAAAACAAAAACCTCTGCTACAACAAGTTGCAAAATTAGTGGAGACACTTCGCCGTCTTGGGGCATTATTAATTTTACCTATTATCTCCCACACTGCAGCCCCCTCACCCCTTATCAATGTTGCTAGCAATACAAAAATTGCTGAAACTTAAACAGTCAACATTGAAATGGGGAGAGGGAGGGGAGAAGTGGGAAAGGTTGGAATTGTATATACGGCGGGCATAGAGGTTTTGCACTGCAGCCATGAGGCATGGCTAGACCCCGCCGGACACCAACCCGGTATATCAAGGCGCTACGGGGTTGTGTATGTTCAAGCAACTAGACAATATGGTTTTCTGGATCTTCGATAGCAGTACTCGTGACTTTGACGGCCCCTTGTCTCTAGAACCAAAGAGCCTCTGCACAATCTTCACAGTTCTAGTTCCTCGGACCAACCACCCTGAGCATCTATTACTATATTCCACTGCCCGATCTTGTATCCAGGATCTTGTTCCCCGAACTCTCATCTTAGCGGCCCATACATTGCTGTCCTTTCTTTAAGTTTCAATCCTACGATTATCCACCCACGGGCAATTCATCTCCACTGCCCACACTTTCTTTTCCTGACGGTCAACGAACCTCACATCCACCCACTTAGCCTTGATAAAACCACATTCGGCAAACACCAGCAAATCCCAGTAAGCCTGCGTTTCGGATGATTCGTGCAGTACTAGTTGTTTAGGAACAATAGGCGTCGGGATACCACGGGGGAACGGAATCTACCAGCATGAGTTTTTCACACATTTCAAAAAAGAGGACCTTCAATGCACCATTATGCCTCTCTAGGTATTTAGATTTATCTAGTGCGGAACATCCCGAGCGTTTATCCGGGAGGCTCTCAGCGGCCTTCCCACAATCCGCACGAAATGTCCACTTGGGTAGTTCCAGTCTTGAATAAGGTGTACAATCTGGTAGGTATCAGCTGTTCATAAAACTCAATCACACCCGTGATTGTATGGGTGGGTGCGGATGTCCGCTCAGTCATCCAAGCGGAGCATCCACACCTGGCTTACATCTTTCCAGCGTGAGCAAAGGAGACGCTCGTGCCACTTGTCGCTCTTAAATTCCTCTTGTAACTTCTCTAAAAGAGAGTCCTTGAGGTGACGCTTGACCTTTTTCCCCTTGATCTCAAATTCTGGAGCATGACGAGAACTACATGATGGTTTTGGGTAACTGAGGTTTAGTGTCACCCCTAGCTCCTTAGCAAAGCTATGTACCTCCTTAAACAACGACGTGTGTCCCTAGCCTTGTTGAAAGCTTTCTCTTCGAACTCCTGTACTGTTCTCATAGAGCAATCTGCATTACAACACAGCTTCATAGCTGCCTTGATCTTAATCAGCTAATACTCATGTTCCAGTGATCGAAGACCACTCCCTCCTTTCTTTCTTTCTGTTACGTACAGTGCTGCCGTGATTTAAGGGGATATTTCCCGCCGTTTTCGCATATAATCTTCCGAGCCTCCCTGCCCTGTCAGGTCGGTGATACTCCAATGTTGCGTCCACATTAAATAGGAAACGACAGGTAGGGCAAACGGATTGGTAGTTCACACTCGATTGATATCAGAGAGTGGACTAAACAGGGTGACAGAAAGTCTTTGCAGATAAACTTTAGCTTCCCACAAGTACCTACTTCCCATCAACCATGACTAGTCGCGAAAAACTTCCATGCTAAGCGATATCTCTTTTTAGACTACCTTTTCCGCAAAAAGGAAAGACAGCTCTGGCTCGGTAACGCTATGACGTCAAGTTAGTTTCTTGTAATTGGTCATCGGGCTCCTGCGGGTAGGCTTGGAGCAGAATGAGCAATTTTTGAGATGAGCATTCTACCGGCAGAATGAGGCATTTTCGAGCAGAATTCTAGCAGAATAAAGGAAAAGCAGCGTCACTAATGATACGCATAACAGTTGTAAGAAAAATTTATAACTAAATAAAAAACAACTGGAAAATATCTCGTGTTTGATTTGACTATTTGACCTAAAGTAAGATGAACTACAATTTTGGTTTGCATAATGAATATTTAATTAGTTTTTAAGGGTTAGGCCCAAGCTCCCTTCTGTATTTGCGAATTTTTTTTTTTTTAGATACCGAGCAGAATGAGAGCAAAATAAAGGTGTCCGAGCAGAATTTCGAGTAGAATAAGCCATTTTTACGAGCACTGCCAGCAGGCAGAATAAGTCATTTTACGAGCAGAATTTATCCAAGCCCAAGTGCGGGAGTCTCATTCGCGGGAAATTCAATCCAGAAATAAATTGCGATCAGTTAAAACGTCGTTACAGGAATACAGGGCTGTTGTTCGCTCCTATATACATACACACATTCATACATATTTATTAATCCTTTAGTATTTTTACTGTACAGTTAATGGTCAAACTACAGACAAGAGTACATGAACTACAAATAATAAAGAAAGTAAGAATTTCACATGTAATTCATAGCATTTATCTGAAAAGACAGAACTGAATTTGCGAGAACAGTTGAAATAGGCAGGCTGTTCCTGCTCTACGAAAGAATGAAAAATTTTAAGGTAATTCCTTAGTATTGCATTGCGCATCCCTACTGCGCACGATTTTCGCCTCATTAGCGCGCGCACATGAGCACGTGCGCGTACAAAACGTAAGAGAATTCCCTCAAACTACGCCTGATGGCGAAAGAACTGCTCCTTTTCTCTCAAACGAGCACGGTGACCCCCGATTTTTTTCTCAGGTATTTGCTAAGAACTGTCTAATAAAGAATATATTTGAAGAAGAAAAAAAGTTTGATAGTAGAACATGAATTTTTTTCGGAAAACAGTTCCGTACTTGGTGTATTTTACCCAAGGCGAGGACTTCAAGCTATCCACGAAACTGTCCCAAAAAGTGCACTATTCCCACAACCAGGCAATCAAGAACGGCGTAAATGAAGCAATACTGCTTATGTGAATAAAAGAAGCTTTATTTTCAAAATATAATTTTGTCTTTGAAGAAACTAAGACTTAATTCTGTGTGAAGGTGATTCGAATTTTTAACGCGCAAACAGTAAAAATACTCCATTTTAACAGCCTGCTGACGCGTAAACAAGCACGGTGACCCCATTTTTTAATTGCATTTTTCTAATGTTCATATCATGAATGTTAGTTATGCCAAGTTTCCAAAAAAGTTTGATAGTAGAACAATTTCAAGGGAATTACCTTAAGCATTCGAATTTGAAAAAAAATGGATAAAGTTATTACAAGAGAGGATGAGGAAAGGGAGCGGATCCCCATGCCCCGTCAAATTTTTTAAAAATCTATTTTTAGTTTCGCAAAGCTATTTTGAGTTGTCGTTCCCAATGCCGCGCATATTTAAAATTTCATTACATCATTACAACTGGCCAATCAGGTGCCTCTCTAAAGATAGCTGCGTAGCTAAAATTAGAACTTAAAAAAACTGATATCGCAGGCTCAGGCCAGGTCACGCAGACACCTGAACGTAAACGACGCTTATTTTTTCGCGCGCTTTCTGCGGCTCGACGCGGCTACACGGCCATACTACGTGAACAAGAACTCTTGGCAGTCGACGCTCTTCGTCTTCAGGTAGAAAACGGTTGGGAAAATATTTTTTCCTGCATTTTTCGCCGGTTTCAATCCAGGTTTGACATAATATAGCTGTGACTAGGACACTAGTGGCTACGTAGTTATTCAAGTTAAGCATTGGATGGATATAAACTTAGCTAAGTGTCTATTTTTAATTTTTTTAGAGCTGCTTTTTGCTCTGCTTTATTGCAATTTTTGGCATAAGTCTTATCTTAAGAAGATTTTTAATTTTGAATCTGATAAGGTTGCACTATGCCTGGACGGCCTATGACAGAAAAGCAGAAACGAAAGAAGAGAGAAAGAGAGCGAGAACGACAAAACAGTACACCAGTATAGCTCAAACTTGGTGGAATAAGTTACTCCACAAATTCCTTTCTTGGACAGTAAACTGTTTGTTATTTTTACGGATGAGTTATTGCAAGTGGATGCGTACTTTTAAAAAGTAGTTTAACTGTTTTTTTCCTTTGTTCAGGAATGAACCTCGAATTTTATTCTAAACTGCAATTAAATAACAATCATCTGCACTTTGGACATAAAGAAATAATTTATTTGCTTGTTTGTTTGTTTTTTTTTCCTCTGTTTGCCTAACTGTTTTTCGATGTGCCTCGACAGTGACAAGATAACTTTACCCTTATGCTATAAACACGTAATACTAATCTCAATGAGTTCTCGTAAAAGTGAGGAGAAATACCACTAGCTTGTGTCTCAGAAGTTTGTTCAGAGCACGTACAGCCAGGTAATATGTTGGAGATCATGTTTAAAATCCGGGACCAACCGACAATTTCAAATAATACAGTACGAAAGACAACCCGAACAAAGCCAATTTTATGGCGATATTCACCAGAGTTATACGGATGTAATTGCTATATTTCGATTTACTTCAAAATCATCATCAGGTAAATCAAGGTTTACAGAGCGAGTGATTTAAATACAGGAGACTTATTTAAATAATAATAGTTCGCGGCTGAGGTTGCCTATTTACCGAGTTAGGATTTCGAGTTGGATTTCGAGTTGGATTTCGAGTTGGATTTTCGAGTTGGATTTTCGAGTTGGATTTTCGAGTTGGATTTTCGAGTTGGATTTTCGCCTTGGTTAGTGTAAAATGCAGGGCTAAAATGCAGACACAGTTATGATGTAACTGTTGAAAAGGCCCGTTTCTCTAGAAGTCATTGAGAAGTGCTAACAGTACCGGGAGGGGGGAACCATATAAAAAGGGGAGGGATGCTCGTCGTCTCGCTTAGGGGTATAAATTTCGGATTTTGGTATCACTTAGGGTGTACTGGGCAAAAGGCCATCATATATATGGCCTTGAAGGTCTCCTTTAGGGTTGCTCGCGAAGAAATATAAAAGTGTATCTACTTTTATATTTCTTCACGTAGGTGAAAGTATTAGATGATAATGTCTTTGCCATCATTAAAAGACTGCATATTTTATATATCCGTGTTTTAATATGGTCTCTTTTGGGGTGAAAAAAAAAAAAAAACCTGGGCCAAGCCCACAATGGTCTCCTTTAGGGGTTTAATTTAAAATTTCCGACGAGCATCCCTCCCCTTTTTATATGGGTGTCCCCCCCCCCCCCCCGGGCTAACCCTAACCCTAACCTAAATATTGTTTCATGCCTCATTAGGCCTAAGGTTAGCACTTCTAAAGGGTTTGGGCTTTCTTAGCGATGACATTATAACCTTAGTCTGCATTTTACCCCTGTTCTGCAGTCTACATTTTAGACTGATCAAGTCGAAGACCAACTTGAAAATCGAACTCGAAAGTCCAACTCGAAATCCAGCCGGAAAACCCAACTGGAAAATCCAACTAGGAATCCAACTCGAAAATCCAACTGGAAAACCCAAATCGAAAATCCAACTCGAAAATCCATCTCGAAATCCAATTCGAAATCCTAACTCGACAATTAGTCTGTCTCCTCGCGGCTAGCTTTTAATAAGCTAGAGTTAAAGGCAGACTGCTTAGTTTTTATATTGATATGGACAACAACTGGAATATTCTTCTATTTAAAGAAGCTTTCTATAAAAACTAATAAGCAGTCTGCAATTAACTCTGGCTCAAAAGCTAGCCGCGAACTATCATTATTTAAATAAGTCTCCTGTATTTAAATCATGTGCTATGTAAACCTTGGTTTGCCTGATGATGATTGTGAAGTAAATCGAAATATAGCAATAACATCCGTATAACTCTGGTGAATACCGCCATGAAATTGACTTTGTTCGGGTTGTCTTTCGTACTGTATCATGTTTGAAAACTAGCACTTCACATTAGACTCTAATCAGTTAAGTCTGTTCAAGTGCTACACGGCCAACGTTTGCAAAAAACGTAATCCTTCCTTGTACTTGTACATGTTAATTAACGTGACTTTAACATCTTCCGTTTCCACGGCCTGCTCCCGTCTGACCTTGTAGCTCAGTCGGTAGAACAGCGGTGATCTAACTCGAAGGTCGTAGGTTCAATTCCCACCTTGGTCAGAGTTTTTCTCTGTCCTTGTTTGGGCCCATTTCCATAAGTAGGGCTAACGCTCACATGGTTCATATGGGGTAAAAAACTAGCACTTCATATTACACTCTAATCAGTTAAGTCTGTGTAAATATATAGTTCACCCTGAAGTCAAAATAGATACGTTTCTCAGGAACCCGACAGAGAAGGCTTCCTGACCCGGCAGATGAAATGTAAATATTCAGTTATATTACAACAAAATTAAAAACCAAAGACGGACGTTTCTTGGCTAAAAAGTACGTTGTTTTACTCTGAACTCGAGAAAAGATTAACATTCTTTCCCGCACAGGCAGCCCAAGTTCGGTGTACGATTTATAGACTTTGTATGGGAAAGAATATTTCCCATTCGTACACCAAGCTTGGGATGCCTGTGTTTCCCCTAGTTCATTCAGTCGACACAAGGTGATCTCTTTCACCTTTATGGTTGCCTAGCACGTGACCAATTTCTTCCTTTTGATAAAACATAATGACCTTTCCGTTTATTCATGAAAGTCAGAGAATGCAGAAAGTTTCGCGTTTTTAAGATCGATTGTCACTAATCTTTCGATGAGAATTCGATTCAGAGTTATATATAAAAACTATGTTATTTTTTTTCTTCATCTGTCTTTTGGCTTGTCTTTTTCTGGTGGCATCAGATTACACTAACAAGAAGAGGAATTATGAAGCGGAAACAACACCTTCAGTCCTTTCTTAGTGTGTGCAATAAACGTTTGCTTTTTGCAACTGCAAGACATGCTGGAAAACGTCCTTCAGAGCAATTTGCAGTTAGTTTTTTGCAGACTATTTACTTAAAGAAGAAACGAGTGAATTTTACTCAAGACAGTGTTTTGTTATCTTTAAACTGAATTTATTACCAAAGGTTAAAAAACTAAAAGACCTCACAATGGGACAGGACATTACAAAATAATTAAACGTGTGAACGTGTGAGTCAAAGGGACTCTGCTGGCGCGACATGTGGGTGACCCCTCAAAAAGTCTTTAAGACCCCCCACTTGAAAAAATTAACTGGAACGCTTCAGTCAGTTCAATACCACCGAATAGACCATATTCGTATTCTCAGTATTGGACTGGAACTAGCTTGCAATGGAGGCTAATGCAGGGAAATCTTTTCAAATGCAAATACTTTTTAATCTATTAAATCCCCGCATTAGCCTCCATTGCAAGCTAGTTCCAGTCCAATACTGGGAATACGAATATGGCCTATTCAGTGCCGGGCCTTTTTGTGTACCTACCACAGGCAACCCAGTGTACGCTTTATGGAGCGTCTAGTTTTCTTTTAAAACTCAGCGATTCAAGAAAATTTCATTGCCGCCTAACTACTGGTGAATTCGGCAGTAGATTTCACTCGAAAAACCGATATTGCACTCATCACTTCGTGATTTGTGCGATTTTTCGCGTGAAATTTACCGTGGAATTCACGAGTTAGGCAGAGAAGAAAATGACTTCATTTAGCAGTAACCGGAAACATCAAAACGCGAACAATTCCAACATCCGTCCTACGTACTAGAGAATCACGCGAGATATGTGCGAGTAGCTCAAGCGATCAGTTTTAGGCGTAATCTCAGAGTGGTTGGTCGCGAATCAGCAAGGAAATTCAAGATATGGATGATTTCAGCACAGTATAGGAGTCAAAGATTTCTTACAACTTGGTATCCGATATTCGGTGTGGTACACATTGTGTCATGTATATAACCTCTTTCATAATGGTGGCCAAATAAAATACTAGTTCGTTTCAATGCTAATAAGCCTTTCTAGCCTCGCTACTAGAAGCAAATTTCAAAAGAATCTTTGTTTCAAAATGAGGGCGGCAGGTCTAATTAACATAAATACGAAGAACACAAAAGTGGTCGCCATTTATAAAAGTGGTCTATGGCAAAGTGCACCGCCCATGGAAAAGCCAGGCTATTGAAGGTTGTCTCTCTTGGTGTCGTAAAGGGTAGAAGTAAGCATTTTCTCCTCCAAAGGCA
>NC_090879.1:30409462-30416962 GCF_036669935.1 Montipora foliosa
TTATCGCTATCGTTTCCTTGCAAACTCAGACAAGGTGTTTAGTCTGGTCTATTGTCCGCGAGAGTGGATGATAACAAGTCACCATGAGTCTCAGGATTCTCTCTGCTGCATGCTTTCCGAAAGAGACAACACTATATTGTCAATATCCTTGCTGTCTTCCGTAATGCTGTTCTCTTTATCAATTCCAACCTGAGTTTCACATTAATTCGTTTCACGTATTTTTCAAAATTAACTGACACAGCCCCGAACTGAACAATAACAGCAGCTACTAAGATAATAATAATAATAATAATAATTATTATTATTATTATTATTACTATTATTATTATTATTATTATTATTGTTATTATTATTATTATTATAATATTAATTATTATTATTATTATTATTATTATTATTATTATTATTTCTATTATTATTATCATTTTATGCTTCGTGCTCCATATATAAACACTGTTATTGTTCTTTGCACGAGCTCCGTTTGCTGGGACACGAAAATACTCCACCTGTTTGGGATATTTTGGCCAAGCCCTGATGGGTTAGGCAGTTTATTTAAACTCAATTTCAGCATGGTAACCTAGGAAACACACAAATATAAAAGAGGGCAAAGCCGCCACAGCCCTAAGCGAGGAACGAACAATATACAAATATAATATATAGATTTAGCCAAGCCTAAAAGCGGAGCTCCCTGGTTATTTATTCTGACTGCTTGTAGGGTTAGTGAAAATAAAAGGTTTTCGAATTGTCCGCGTTTTGGTGTTTCCGGTTACTCCTTAATTAAGGAAATCATTTTCTTTGCTTTCTTCTGTAGAAAAATTCATTGCCTAACTATTGAATTTCACGGTCAATTTCACGCGAAAAACCGACATTCTATGAATCATGAAGCAATGTGTTCGATATCGGTTTTCGAGTGAAATTTACTTTGGAATTCACCAGTTTGGGAATTAATTTCCTTGAAGCACACCCTCAGCGAGCGAATGGAAAACCGTCAGGAAACTTTGTCATTTCAAGGACAAAAAAGAGTTTTACTGATGTGCTTTATTCCACTAAGGGCAAAGGGGCGGAAATTGATTTTTTTTTGAGCAAGAGCCGATACAACGTAGATTTGATTTTAGTGATGTACTTTTTTTTGCAATTTTTTGCTCAAATTCCCGACCCTTGGGACTGGAAAATAGTTCACATTTGTTCAAATATCCACACCAGCCTGAGGAAAACAAAACCGTGTTATAACTTGCATTGTTATACATTGGTGTCACCAGCTCGATTTTGATTGGCTATAAGCACGCAGCTAATTCTTGCTTGCTCTGTTTCTCTTACGTCATACCTACAGACAATAGATTTTATATATGTAGAATTGACGTCATACCTACAGACAATAGTTTCATGTATGCAGCAGCGACATCACCTAACACACTGTTATAAACCAGCAGAGAAAAGGAAAGAAGACTCTGCCAACCGCAGAAACATTCTTTGATCTGCCACTCATCCAAAGAAATGGATGAGTCAGTCCTCTTGTCTTTACAAGTGCAGCTCAGAAATACTGATGCATAATAAAAGAATGATTGGATTCGGTTTTCGCATGATAGCAAGTCCTCAGTTTGTGTTATCCACCTCAGCCTTCGGCTTCGGCAGATAACACAAACTTTGGCCTTGGCAATTATAGCTGTAATGCTCAACCTCCTCCAATAATTGTTAATTAAAAGTAATGAAGTAATTTAAAATGTGCGTTTTTAACTCCTGTTATGGAAAGCAGATTAAGGCAGATTCAATTTGAATGAACTTAAGGAAAAAAATCAATCCTCGAGAGTTTTTGGGCCTGTTCACATGGAGGTGGGGGACCTCAGGTAGGTGAGGTACACCGCCTTGGTAAGGTAACCAATCTCTCGATACAATTTCTCTTTTTTTCCTTGACTTTTCTCCATGTGAATGCTGAAGGTGGGGTACCCCGCCTGACTGGGGTGATATATCTTTACGTTTGTTTTGTTAAAAAATAGATTATTTGATTCTGTTAATTGATTTCTTGATTGACATTTTATTATCTTAATACCTTAGAGATTCGTAACATTAGTAAAATCCAACTAGTGGTCTATTATCAATGCTGCGTTCTGATTGGCTGAGCTTCTAGTAGGCTATTTGTTATAGCCCACTAGTAGCGAAAAGCGCCGGCTTTGAAAACCAAAACAACAATTAAAGTCTAGCTTTAACTAGCGAAAGATGTTTTGTCTCGATATTTTTTTGACCAACTAGTTGGATTTTACTAAAACAATTATTCCTCTCGCCCTCATGGCCTCTGAGTCAATAGCCCATTCGGCCGTCGGCCTCGTGGGCTATTGACTCAGAGCCCATTCGGGCTCGAGGAATAATTGTTAATTATTAATACCGGATAACACGAGAATACGGTTGTGTAAAGAAAATGTTATAAAATTTTTATAGACCAGTCGTCTTCTCAAACAACCAAAAATCCTTTATAATATTCGAACTTTAATAGTCTAAGTACGAAAAAGGAACATTCTTTCATGATATAGAAAAAATTACGCGAGATCTTACAGGTTTCTCTGAGCAGTTTCAAGGGCCCAGCAGCAACAAGATTTCAAAGAGGTCAAATCCAAATCCAATTTCTTCTCCAAGATACTAAACATGATTGAATCCCACTGGCAGTTGAAAGGTCATTTAACAAACCTAGATGATTACTTTGGTTACTCCTTGCAAATAAAACTGGTTTTAAGGTCAACAAAGTAAGCTACGTCATCGTGACACCGCTCCTTGATCTGTAATATCTGAAACCAGTCACTTCAACGATTAAAAAAGGCTGAAATCCAGCTTTTGTTTCACAAAAATTAAATTAAAATATTCTTCAAACAACCTTTACATTATACTGAATACCAGATGGAATGCTGTAGCGGTATTGCATTACAAAAATGTAATAATTAATACATGCCAACTTCACACATACCGATATTACCAAGATGGCGTCTCCTGGAACACGAGTTTAGGACCCAGTTCTCTGCACGGTCAAACTCAAATGGGGCAAAACTTGTGGTCAAATTCCCCAGAGAGGGGACTGCAGAAGTGTTCAAATGCCGCACCTTTGCCTGTCCCCCCCCCCTCCCCCCCTAATCCCCTCTCCGTCTAAATATTGAGCTATTGCTGCTATTCTGTTTTGTCGTTGTCGCTCTCTTTCTCTCTCCTTCCGTTTCTGTTCAAGTCATAGGTCCTCCAGACATCATGCAGCCCTATTAGAGCTTCTAAAGTTATGCCAAAAATTGCAATACAGAGAAAAACGCAGCTCTAAACAAATTAAAAACAAAAACTCAACTTTAAGTTTAGTCCCTCCGATGCTTGACTTGAATAACTGTGTAGCCACCAGTGTGGACCACAGCTATCATGATATGCAAAACTGGATTGAAACCGGCAAAAAATGCAGTAAGAAAACATTTTCCAAACCGTTTTCCACATGATCATGAAAAGCGTGGACTGTTGAGAGCTATAGTTCGCGTAGTATCGCCGTGTAGCCGCGTCGAGCCACAGGAAGCGCGCGAAAAATGAAGCCTCGTTTATGTTTAGGTGAGTTAACCTGCGATGCTTGACTTGAATAACTGTGTAGCCACTAGTGTGGACCACAGCTATCATGATATACAAAACTGGATTGAAACCGGCAAAAAATGCAGTAAGAAAACATTTTCCAAACCGTTTTCCACCTGATCATGAAAAGCGTGGACTGTTAAGAACTATAGTTGGCGTAGTATCGCCGTGTTGCCGCGTCGAGCCACAGGAAGCGCGCGAAAAATGAAGCCTCGTTTATGTTTAGGTGAGTTAACCTGGCTTGCGCCTGCGGTCCAATCGAAAACCAGTAGTACCTGGTCAGTACCAGTAGTACCTGACCTCATGAGCTGTAAACTTAAGCCCGAGATACGTCACGTGACACTGGTCATCGGATACCTTGATTTGACAGATGTCAATTGACCTTAACATGGATTTCCAGTATCCTCTAAACTAGCGTGATACTGTCATATTTGCATACATGGAGCGGTGGACGTTCGTACAGACGGACACGTACGGAATGACGGTCGATGATGTCATGGCTATAATACTAATACCATTTGTTGAACATGAGCTGCAACATTTGTTGATCAACAAATGTTGAACCGTGTATCATCGGCTTAAGAGACACTCGAGTTACAAGAATAGTCTCGAAAAACAAAGCGAGCATCTCTCCGCTCTACTTTCTCAAGGTTTGAAGTATTGCACTGACTATAGGGATTCCAAACGCAACAAGCATATTCAAGAGACGGGTATACGAGAGTCAGATTTCACTAGTACAAAATTACAAGACATAAAGTTGAGAGTTTTAGAGCTCTCTTTAATGAAATGCTCACAATGATGGTTTAGGCGAAGGTCAGATGAAACGGTGACTCCAAGATATAAGGGTGTGCATCGGTCCTTTCAAAAACCTCGGCCATCTAGAAAATGGGTAGTGATTACGTGTAATGTGCATAGAATCACACTTTCTGCAATTAAACGCATTTGCCATTTATATGCCACGAAGAGAGAGCATTTAAATCTGATTGAAGTAGTTTAGGTAATTTGGAAGAAGAGCCTTCCAAGATATATGATGCAATCGTCAGCAAACAGGCGGATTTAAGAACGTAAATCTAAGAAGAAGTAAATGCCCCAAGATATAACCTTGGGGGACACCTGGGGTGACACTGCATACCACAGATTGACATCCATCCACCAACCGCAGTATAGTTTGTGTACGATCAGAAAGAAAAGAAAAAGACTTAATTAATCCAGGATAGAGTTTGACCACATATAGCCTAAGAGGCAAGCTTGAGAAGGAGCCTTTGATGCAGAAAAGAATGACAGGTCTTTGAGAAATCGAGAAGGATGAGATCAGTTTGCAACAGTTACTTATAATCAAAGTTTGAAGTAAGGTCGTGAAGGATGAGAATCAATCTTGAGACTCGCATGATAGGCCTTTGCGGAAACCTTGCTGAGGAGGTGAAAGCCGTGAGTGCTTTTCCAGATAAGATACAATGTTGAAATATATAATGTGCTCAAGAGTTTTAAAGAGAACACAAGTCCGAGATTGGTCTGTAATCTGCTAGATCCCTTCTAGAAAACCGGTGAGACTAAGGCATACGTCGAGTTAAGAGACAATTTGTCAGTATCAAGAAAAGACTGATAATTTACCTGAAGGACTGGGGAGATGCCATTACTAGATATCTTAAGTAAGTAGAGTGGGATTTGGTCAGGGCCAGAGGCTTACGAGGGGGCTTTCTAAGATTACCCATGCGTTGGGGCAAGGGGGAAGGGATGTATTGTTCAGACATGCATGAATGGCTTAGAACTATAAGAGCTGTCATACGGGGCCAAAAAATTGCCAGTTAAGTTACACAGACTAGTTCAGGTCTGAGATGGGTAATTTTCTATTTTGTTAGCGACGCCAGTATGCGATACAAGCCCAAGTTATCGAGCCGGTTTTGGAACCAAGCACACCAGAAAATGACAGCCAGCTTGACTGAATGGGTTCTTGCTTAGTCTGCTTCAAATCAGTGTAAGAACTGACGTGACTTCATTTGTAAATTTTTACTGGAGAGCAAACACAAATAGCAGAAGACTGAGAAAGTCCCTTACCCTTAATACAAAATAATGATAACTTACTTAGTAATAAAATCACAAAGGGTATTGCTTGGTCTAAAAATATGCTGGAGTTCAACAGCTCCAGCTGTAAGTTTGCCAGTTATTAATCATGTGACCGACTTCATGCAAAGAGCCTATGGCTACAATAGGTGCATGCAAGTTTACTGCCCGGGGGGAGGGGGGACTCTCATATATATAGGACGGGGGTGCTCGTCGAACGTTTTATGGGTTAAAAAAGCGGTTTCGGTACCTCTTAGGGCGTTCAGCCTCAGAAAGTACACAGCGAAAGCTTTAGCGGTACCTTTCAGGGTATTGAGGCGAAAACTTA
Organism: Montipora foliosa; assembly: GCF_036669935.1. Taxonomy (NCBI): domain Eukaryota; kingdom Metazoa; phylum Cnidaria; class Anthozoa; order Scleractinia; family Acroporidae; genus Montipora; species Montipora foliosa. Next base: position 30,415,434 of record NC_090879.1, read on the forward strand.
TGACTGGAGGCATTAAAACGCATAATTTGGTACCCCTGAGGTTTTGATTGGTCAGATATAAATAAAACATAATCACAGAGATTTATTTGTGACACGGGTGTTTCCACGTCTGTCATCGTTTATTATGGATATCAAAACCTTCGTAGACAATATTCATGAACACGTTTGTTGTCCTGTATGTATGACCAGGTTCACTAATCCAAAGCAGTTTCCTTGCTTACACAGTTTTTGCCTTCGTTGCCTGCAAAGAATTCAACAAACGAGCGGAATTCGAGATACTATTTCATGTCCCGAGTGTAGGCGGAAGTTCAGGATCCCTGGAAACGGTAATCTTAACGCTTTTCCAACAAACTTTCGTATCAACAGTTTGTTGGATGCTTTGCCTGTCACAGAGTGCAAGACGAGTGGCATCAAGTGTGGAAATTGCGAGAAGACAAGCGGAGAATCTACGTACTGCTTCACTTGTTGTTCGTTCTGGTGTGATGACTGCCTCCCTTTGCATAATCGGATAAAAATCTTTAAAGAACATCACGTACTGGCTTTGAAAGACTTTCGAGACGAAGACTTTGAGAACATTTTAAAGCAGCCAGCATTTTGTGGGAAACACGAGAAGAAAGAATTGGAACTGTTATGTCAGGTATGCAAAATAAGCATTTGCAGCGTTTGTGCTCTAACAGATCACGAAGGTCACGCTAAGATTGCTTTGGAAGATGCCGCAAAGGAACGCAAATCGAGAATCACGGCAGCAATTGAATCAAAGAAGCGAAGAGCACTGGAGAAGATGACAAGGATCGCAAAAATTGACGAAAACTGTATTAAAATTCAAGAGCAAGCCGTAACAGTGAAAACCAATGTGAAGCAGTTTGTTGCCAGTTTAATGACAGCCATAGAAGCGAAACAGAACGAAATCTTCGATGCGGTGGAAAACAAAGTAAAGGAATCATTAGAGTTTTTAATGGAGCAAAAGCACGCGATCGAAGAAGAAGTGATAACTCACAAAACAGCAATCGAAAAAACCGAAGTGATTTTAAAGCGAAGCACAAGCGCTCAAATCGTGCAGCCAAATGAATTTCTAGACAAAGTAATTCAGGAGGAGGGTGAAGAAGAATATTTAGCTGTTTGTGACGGGGAAAGTTTAACGACTTTTGTCTTCGAAGGGAATGAAGAACTGTTTCATGACATAAATTCTAATCAAATTGGCTGTTTTTTCGCCACCAAAACGAGCTCAAAAGACTCGAGCGCTGAGGGAAAAGGGATCAGTGAAGGAACTGTTGGACTTGAAGCTGAGATTGTTGTAACAACAAGGAACTCACGTAAAGAACGATGTTACCAAGAACATGACCGCGTGACGTTGGAAATCAGAACTCTTGGAGGCCGTGACAGTGCGACCAAGCCGCAAATCCAGGATGACAAAGATGGCACTTACAAGTTCAGTTACTTTGCCAAAGAAACCGGAACATGTCAGGCATCCGTGAAAGTCAATGGAGAACACGTTCGAGGCAGTCCTTTTGAGGTTCAAGTCAAACGCA
>NC_090879.1:30421962-30429462 GCF_036669935.1 Montipora foliosa
AGAAACCTCCAAATACGCCAGTTTCGAAATATCAAATATTCAAGAAAACTATATCATGTTATGATCTTAAAATGGCGCACAATATTCAAGCAAGTAGACAATATGCCTTTCCAAATCTTCATTGTTCAAGGAGCTATCTCAGAGTTATTGTCCTGTATTGTCACATGGCTGCATAAGGCTAGGGAAGTGCCTACCCTCAGTTTGCAACTTTTACAAGTCGCTGCGCAATGCTCAGAAGAATTGAGGCTGATCTTAGATTTGTCTCAAAGCGAGAACAATGAATATCACGTAACAAGAATATTTCACAAATTCAGGAAACAGTAATGAGGAGCCCAGACCTTAACCTGTGTTTAGGGTTGGGATTCCCAAATTAACGTTGATCCTACGTGCCTTCGTGTGAGCTCTTTGGATTATTGTTAGGATTAGCGTAGGTTTGGGGTTTTCAATTAAATACTGGAGAGATCTGGTCTTCGTAGTAAATGACGTTATCATGCAAATCGCCTATTAACAGCATATGCTGGCTGCCATTTTAATTTTTTCATGTCATTTTGTTGTTTGTTTTTCATACGTATCTCTATTAATGCTGCCAGGAGCCCATGAGTAGGAACCTCTATACGTACAGATAAGAGCCACCAGCACGGGAGTAGATGAGGTTATTTATAGCTTTAGACTTCCCGCCAAAAATTGGTTGCCATGGTTGCTAGTGCTCGTGAAAATTTGCTGAATAAATGAGGTGCCACATTATGTTTTTTTCCTTGCCCGTTTTTGGCTTAATGTTACTAGTTTACAGCGCCCAGTTCGTGATTAATTCTCAGATGAGTCGCTCGCTATAGAAGAGCTCGAAAATCCATCCGAAGACGCTTCAAGTCCGAAACTTTCATTTGAATCGTTCTAGAGGTCTAAGAATGTTATACTACAGCCAGTTGATTGGATAAACGTGCCTCCTTTATGTTTTGCGTGCGAAATTTCGTTCCAAAAATAGCTCGGTCTACTTCTTTGCTGGGGTACAAACCCAGTGGGGAACATAGAGGCTCCTACTCAAGGACTCCTGATGCTGCTGATTGTTGTGACTTATTGTTTTTCTCCTTTGGAAAGGCTGATTATCACAACACGTTCCAAAGTTAAGTGGGATATTCTAATACAAAAACTGGCAAAAACTACAGTAATATGACCTTTTTCTTTCGAGCAAGATTTCAGCATGTCAAGAGCGGCAAAATAAGACAGTAAAATCTTGCTTATTTAACAAACTTAGTAAGTCATTCAAAACAAGTAAATGTCTCCCTGAGAGGACGTGTATACAAAACATGGACCTCAGGTCCGTGGACCACCCCTGTGGACCCGGTCCATGAACTACCCCTGTGGACCCGTTCCATGGAATGCCCCTGTGGACCACCCATCATTGTCTCAATTCAATACGTTTAACAAGACGAAACATAAAAGTGATCCTCGCTCTTATTTCTGGATAATTTAAACAGGAGCCCATGACTAGGAGCGAAAAACTTCCATACTGAGCTCTTTTGAAAACCGATCTCGTTTTAGACTACCTTTTTTCCACAAAAAGCAAAGACAGCTCTGGTACGGTGACGCTTTCACGTCAAGTCAGTTTATTGTGATTGGTCATCGGGCTCCTGCGGGAAATTCAACACAAAAATAAATCGTGCTCTGTTAAAACGTCGTTACAGGAATACAGAGCTGTTGTTCGCTAGGAAAAAATGAATATTTATAAGCATTCGAATGCATAAACTTATAACAAGAGTGGATGAAATAAGAGAACGGATCCCCATGCCACATCTTAGTTTTCTAAAGTCCTTTTTTCAGTTTTGCAAAGCTATTTTGAGTTCTCGTTCCCAATGTCTTGAATATTTTAAAATTTCATCACGTCATTCAGGCCAATCAGGTGCCTCATTGGAAGAGGCCCATGTATGGGGGATTCGTTCTCTCACCTCACCCTTTCTCGCTCATAGGGATGGTTTGCTGAGGTATTAGAAGAGGAAGACTGAAAGGTATTTAGGAAAGGGAGGCAAACCAGGCCCCAGTTGTTCAAACGATGTATAGCGCTATCCACCGGATAAATCACTATCCAGCCGATAAGCAATGGCAAACCCGATTGAGTTATCCAGTGGATAGTGATTTATCCGGTGGATAGCGCTATCCATCGTTTGAAAAACTAGGGCCAGGTTGTTTGCAGGGTTATACAACATAGTTACAGACTGAGTCTAAGTTTCTCCTTTTCTCTAAGCTATCCCAACCCAGTCGGGAGTTTATCATACCTGTCACACTAGAGTAACTCAGTAGTCAGCACAGGCAAATCTGGCAGCAGCACGTTGTATTTTTCTAAAGAAGCTATTCACACTCATGTAATATTTGAACCAACCTTCCAGCCCACTTTTTAAAAAATTAGAGATTTTAAAGTTGAATGATATGGTTAAGCCCAGTATTGCATGCAGTGTTCATGCACAAGTTTCACAATAGATTGTTGCCTTCTGTTTTTGATGCATTATTTGGAAAGGTGAATCTGTCTCACAGCTACAATACAAGGTTATCCTCAAAATATTCATATATCATTCCTAATGTGAGAACTAATTATGGAAAGTTTAATATTAGGTTCCAAGGAAACACCTTAATTATCAATGAGCACATCCAGCTTTTCTGAGTCCGCGAGACTGAGCACCCCCAGCAAACCATTGTTTTAACGAAAACCGCTGGTTAGCAACCTGGTTCTGGTCATTGCTGTCTAAGGTCTTTCGGTTCCAAGGGCCTATAGAGTACTTTCACGTGACGTCACGGTGGCCATATTGGTGTACCCAACTAATCCTCCAGGAATCGAGCTCTATTATCGTACAAACATTTTCTTTTGTTCCGGCGGAAAAACGAGGTTACTGATCACGTGAGTGAAAACACTCAAAAGTCTGGAACTCTATTTATGAAGGTGTGAAATCTTTCATATTAGGCTATCCTCTTTTTTATCTCCATTTAGCGTCGTCTAACGGACCCAAATTTTTGGCATTTTCAAAAAAATAAATAAATAAAATTAACGACGTAGTTAAACCATTTTTCACTTTAAATAATTCTTTTAATCTGAAAAATGAGCATGATAACAGCATAGACAAAACCACGTCTTCATTCTGCGATAAAATCAATCAACTTTTCCGCCATATCGATTGTGGGTTTACGTCGTGTTGTTTCCAGGCTCCACGGCAATGATGCTGGGGTACCAGACCTCCTATTCCGAGACATTTCTTGTGATATATATATATATTTTTTTTTACCTTTTTTTTTCAATCCGACCGACCGACCCAATATCAGGAAATGCATTCGACGCTAAACAAAATCAAACTAAATATAATTCAAGCGTATTGATTGTTGTAAGACATTTTTGACCTTTGTTCAGCCTATTGAGTACTAAGTTCATTATAGAAGAATGGCAAACTTTTGTAGCTTCCTTGTGTGATTCTTCTGATGTTGAAACTGTGTTGAATTGCTTATTCAATGTGCGTGCGTGTTTTGTATATGATATGACTAATGACCTTCGCTGTTAGCAGAGGTGTCTTTTCCTTTTCGTTCGCTGGGCTGACGTGTACGGGGAAAAGACCTCTGTAATGGGTCGAAAATCGCTCTGATTCAACGGGCGTCCACAACCATGGGCGGCACTAGGCTCTTACCGAAAGTGCTTGTAAAAAAAGCATTAAATGCTAAAAGCAGTGCTTGTTTTTTGCCAAAAAAGTGCTAAAATAATGCTAATTTTTTTAAAAAGTGCTTTTGGGTTACAAAAAAATGCTCACTTTTTCCGACTTTTTTAATCATAGAACATTACATTTTTCAGATTTTCACTTGCATTTCTCATCAACAAAATGTAACGATCAATGTTTTTTTCCATTTAACTTTAAGTCCAACACAACGTTTGAGGTTTTCTGATACTAGAGGTTAATCCTCGCTTGTCATTGTTGCTTGTGGATGACGCCATCTTGGAACGAGTGTGATAGATCATGGACTCTAGAAGGCAACCGCTGACCTATCAAACCTATTCCCCAGCTTCCTCGGCTCCTTTGACTAAAATGAGTGCAAAATGCGGCTTTGGACGACATATATGAAGTCAGATTGTGCTGTTTAAGGCAAAATTATACAAATAATCAGTCGAAACTAAGAAAAAATGCTAGCAGTGCTTTTTGGGATAAAATGTAAAAAAAAGTGCTCGCGAAGCAAAATAATGCCAAAAAAAGTGCTAGCACTATCGGTAAGAGACTAGGCGGCACTCTTCAAAGCGCATGCTCTATGATATGTTTGCTGACTGTGACTTGAGCCCACTGTGTCCCGCGCATTCCTTTACAGTAATTCCGCTGTTGTTAAGTGAGCCCACACAACATGAAGTATGACGCGAGGATTCGGTCGCTAAGTAACCGCTTGCATGCTCAACACAGTGAATTTCAACCCATGGCAGAGGTCTCTTCTCCCGTACTCATCAACCCAGCGATCGCAAAAGAAAAGAGACCTCTGCTAGCAGGGAAAAATGATCCCAACTAAGTGGCTTCATATCTCAGTTGGTAAAACATTGCACCAGCATTGCAAAGATCATGGTTCGAATCTCGTTAATATTAATAATGATATTTAATATTTCTATAGCAAACTGTTTTTTGTTTTCTTCTCGACGAGAACAGGTAATTTTCATACAAATTTCACACCAAAAATTACCGGATAACTTTCACGGATAACGGTTTAATAATTTGCCTTTTCACGGCTAACATAACGGTTATCTGTTTTCTGTCACGGTTTACTTATGTGAAAAACAAAGAAAACTTCCCTTGTGTTAGTTACTAGTAGGGTCTCAGTAGACATATTGAATAGTTTAAGTCATTGGTTATCACAAAACGACTAACGATTTTGTGTCGTTTACACGTCAAACCTTGCCCAGGCATTGACTTGTCTCCCAGACCATGTCATTGCGCGCTTTCGTAATCCTCAACCTGGTTATTAGTAGCACTAGGGGAAATAGGTGCCACCTCTGTGACTTCCGCTTGGGTCGCCGCCTGGACAATTTTCTGGCCAGCCTTGTTCCCAGGATCTCTCTTTTTTCCTTCCCTTGGAGCGAGAGAGTCTGGGAGAGAAAAAAAAAAGAAGAGAGACCCTGGGAACGGAGAGCAAGGGAGTCAAAACGGAATCGAGTGCTCTGAGGTCTCTCAAGACTCTAAATATTTCAAAATACTACCTATCCCACTTTTCATAATTTAAAAAATCACGCTAAATGCTCTTAATTTTTATCACCGCTAACGGTTATTTTAACGGTAATTTTCACGCTTAATGGTTAACATTTTTCTACGTTTCACCGGTCGCGGTTAACCCCACTGAGGCCGAATATGATGATGTCCGATCTCACCCATAGATCACTTGCTTGTAAAGCGCATGTGAATATGTTAATAGAAAATGCACTATATAAATTTATTATCATCATTACCATTACCCTGAGTAACGTCCCAGAGAGTTATTTCTGAGAAGTGGCCAACTTTATATATAGTCCCTATCCAGACCATCCAAGAAGACTGTGCAGTGCCACGATGTCACCATTTGCTGATGGAATTATAGTTTCTGGGAATCAGGATGGCTTAGTGGTCATTAACCAGTCCTCCCACCTCTGATACCAACGTTTAACCCTGAGGTAGCGTGTGGGGTGAGGTTAGGTTGATCTCTATCTGGTTCTGACGGTTTTGGTCCGCGACCGGGTACTCCGGTTTTCCTCCCTCCCTAAAATCGACTCCCAGTCAATTACATCTGGCTGAGTCCGTGGTGCTCCGAGATCACACATGGATTGTATGGCGGCAGCCGTGCGTCGCCTTTACGTGCATTTGGTACGATCCCGTTCAGCCGGTTGATCCTGAAAAGCCCTTGTAGGGAGCGGTCAACTAAGCGCACATTTACACAAGGCATTTACATCTACATTTACATTTACACATTTACATTTCGTGATTTAAGGGCATAAGGGATGTTTTTCTAAAGTTCTCAAAATTGGATAAGCCGCGTAGGCGGTGAAAATCGGCCGATAGTTTCCGGATTTATGAGGGGAAAAATTGACGCATGGATAAGCGTGCCTTGCTGGATGACATGAAATAACAATAAAAACGAAAAAGCGTTTTGTATTTTTTTACGAAAGTAACTTGTGTTAGTAACTAACACTAAATCACGCTGTATAATCAAACTTGTAAAAACAGTGGTTCATCAAAAAAGAAAACAAAAATCTGATTTAAAGTGGAAAAAATGACACGTAACAGAAGTCATGGACTTCTGCATTTGATAAATCAAGTTTCCTGTCAGAAAAAACGCCATTATGCATTAAACCAAAGGCTATCTGTAGCTAATTAACTATGCTTAACCTATATTAATTTTTCAGTTTATATCAACTATTAGACTACATAACAAGCTATCTATTGACTTTAAATGCTTCCATAACACTTAACACACAAAACACATGCAGTTTCCTATTAATGTCGTCTTTATCATGAAAACTTTCTGAAACCACTTGTGCGCAACACATCACACATAATCAGCAAGAGGGGGCTTTTCTGGTTGTTCATACATCTTTTCACCAATAACGCCCACAAACTCGGACAATTGATCTTTTTCCTGTGCCACAGGGTTTAACACGATATCACAACCCTCTTGGGTTTTATCTTTGATGCATCGGACGTATTCGCGGATGCTTTCCTCTAGATAGCTCAACGGAGCGGACCCTTGCGACAAAAGATAAAAATGAAAGTCTTTCAGATTGAATTTGTCGCCCAGTTCTTTCATTGCGTATTCACGTAGTTCAATAATCTTCAGTTGACCAATCATGTAAGCCGTAGCTTGACCTGGGTCACTCTGATACCTCGTCACTTCCTTTTCAGCAGTGTCGCTCGTGTCCCAGGCATAGTCAGCGAAATACTTCAGTGCAACACCCCGAGTGAAGCCTTCATAGTGAAGACCTGTGTCAACAATCAGGCGAAGTGCACGCCACACCTGAAATAGTAACGACAAATTTAAACGGCTTTGTAATAAATTCAATTCCTTTGGAGCATAAAAAGATCGTTCGATCTACCTTTCATTACATCAAGCTATTTATTGGGTGGTCAGTTCATCGGTCGGTCGTTCAATGAAACAGCAAGTAAGGAAATCGGTCAGTCAGTCACACATTCAGTCACGCATTCAGTCAGTCAGGGAGGCAGGCAGACACCTGAGACACCGTCAGTCCGCGGTCGACATTTAGCCCGTGAATAAGTCAGAGAATAGGTTCGCCAGTCAATCAGTCTGTCATTCAAATTTTTTTATACCAGGGTTATCCTTTATCATCTGCCCCTTTAAATTCATTTTAGAGAGATCGACATTGCTCGTCTATACGTTTCGACAATGTCGACAAAATCCTCGTAACTTTAAAATAACCTAGACACTTCACAGAAGATACAGGTATATTCAAGTTTAGCTCGACCAATCTAAATTGGTCTGCATCGCTTGCTTTATATATTGCCACTGGAC
>NC_090879.1:30434462-30436962 GCF_036669935.1 Montipora foliosa
GAATATAAAAGGCGTCATGATTGGGCTGGAAAGAGAGTTCTTTGGGAGATTTGTAAAGAACGTGGATTCGAAACCATTGAAACGTGGTATAAGCGTGAGCCTCATGCAATGTCAGAAGATGAGGAATATAAAATTCTAAGGGACTTTAATTGCACAAACAGACTCAATGATACAAGCCACAAGACCAGATATGATGGTGTTGCACAAGATATACCATCAAAATATGTTTACATCATAAACTTTGCTATCCCGGTTAACTGGAACGTGCATGGCAAAGAAGTACAGAAAAGATCTATCCAGGGAGTTGAAGAAACTGTGGAACATTCAAGTACTCGTTAACGCATAGGGATCAGGCCTGGGTTGCTCGAAGTATGGTTAGCGCTAACCAGGGTTAAATACCATGGAAACATATAGGGTTTGCTAGCTCCTAACAAACGTTAGCGCTAGTCAAGCTTCAAGCAACCGGCCCCAGAGCGTTAGGCACGATACAAGAAAACTTAACTGAAAGATGTCTGTGAGCTAAATGGATAATAATAATAATAATAATAATAATAATAATAATAATAATAATAATTTATAACCAACCACCAAAGCGAGTAATGTGAGAAATACATGAAAGATATTATGTATCGTCAAAAAGTTCCCATTTGACGATGCGTAATATCTTTCATGTATTTTTAAATTACTCCCTCGGGTGGTTAGTTGGTTGATTGCATCTTTGATATGCCTTATTGTGACTGCTCGATGCAGTTAAGAGTCATCTATATGGTGTCTCTGTCGATTCTGTGGTTTGTGTGTAGATGATGTTCAGCAATGTTATCATGTGTTGATGTCGACCGTTCCTCGTCGCTCGTCTGTGTTCAGTGAGTCTAGCGTTCAACTTTTTGTCGGTCTCACCGATAAAAGTGGTCTGGCAGTCGCAGCATTTCATCTTATAAATTGCTCCTTGTCTTTCTTTAGGTTGGTCGTTGTCTTTGACGTTTGTCAGTAGTTTTCGTAAGGTACCGGTAGTGATAGGTTTGTGAGCAACAAGGATGTTGTAAGGCTGTAGGATCCTTGCGATCATCTCAGAGGTTCCTTTGATGTAGGGTATAGTCACTGTAGTGGTAGGTGTCAGGTTAGTGTTTCTAGCGTTTGGTTCTGCACGGTAATTTTTGCGTGTAACGAAGTCGCAGTTGTAGTTGTTCTTACTGAAAATGTTATCTAAGTACTAATGTGCGTCTGCTAAGCTGTCATGTGAGTCACAAACCAGTAGCGCACGTCTCGTTGAGGTCCGTATTTTTGTAGCCTTGTGTGAAGTACGGTTGTAAGATGATTCGTCAAGGAGTCCGTCAGTGTGGGTGGGTTTCCTGTAAACCGTCGTCTGTAGTCTGTTGTTGTCACGGGTCACCAAGCAGTCAAGAAAAAGAACCTTAACATTATCCTCGATCTCCTTGGTAAACTGAATGTGGGCGTTTTGTCTAGATCTGTTGAGATGTTCGTGAAAAGCTGGTTTACTAGCTTAGAACAGACACCAATAAAGCGGTGCCTACAACTTCCCGCACCCTGAAAAACGACTCATCGACGACATCACCAACAGACAAACAACACACTAATTTACTCTATCACAGTACTGCCTGACGTATTCTACTATACACGTACAGACCTTAGACCTATAGACGGATCGAAATGCAGCAATCACTGTTTAGTCTTCACAGCCAATTACATCCAGGCTCAACTGACAGTCGACTAATCAAGTTATGACTACTGTAATTTTCCTCACTAACTATAACTAAACTAACTAACTAACTAACTGGCGACTCAAATTCAATTGTAAGCCTTTTCTGGAATTTCAACTAGATTTTCCGGCTCAGGGAGATTGACTCTGCTTTTGCTCGCTTAAATGCTTTAAATTTCTGTTCTATCAGCACCTACTCCTTAGTTCCACTACGTTTCCTTACGTTTTGAACTACACCGATGACAATCATGAGGGGAAAGTTTAAGGAATGCCCTTCTCCTCTTTCGCTTGATCTTCCAGTGTATAAAGTCTATTTCCTTTTCGAACCATGGACTATGTTGGTGTTCTTGAACCTAACATGAACAAATCTTGGTAAAGGTTTTAATTTTAGGCTAGCATTAGTTTATAACTCTACTGTACGCCGAGCTCTCATCAGGCTCTAGACCTCGTGGTCGCCCAAGGTTACGCTTCAAAGACACCTGCAAGCGCGACCTGAAATCTACTGGGATCAGCCTACAGTCTTGGGAGACGACTGCTGAATCAAGATCTCTATGGAAAGCTGCTGTGTCAGTTGGAACCAAAGAAGCCGAGCAGTCACGCACTGCCATCTTAAGCGGAAAAGAGCAGCACGAAAGTCTTCAACCGAGTCTTCAAATCAAGAACCATCCGTCTACATCTGTTTTGTATGCCGAAGAGACTGTCTTTCACGCATTGGCCTGGTTAGCCACAGCAAGAAGTGTGGTTGAATCCGCCGGGTGCATTCCACCTTCTTACGAGACGGCA
>NC_090879.1:30439462-30444462 GCF_036669935.1 Montipora foliosa
TGAATCTAATTACTTGCATTTCTGGACATAAGTGGCATAAAGAGGGTCACAAAACGCAATGAGCGTCTAGACGAAATGTTTTATTCAGTGGTTTGAAAGTTAAAAAAACCATAGTAACAAACAAACAAACACAGAGATTGAACCAAGGAATTCGTGTTCCACCTTCTGCAATAAACATGTGGCCAGGTTTGTAGCAAGGTGTTAAAATCACATCTACACATCTCAAAGCATCACAGAATCTACCACCACCCACTTTCCTCTCCCCCACCCCCCCACCCCCCCCCCCCCCCCAAATAAAAAAACGAAATGATAATGATGCTTGACGAGCCTAAGAGACTTTCGAAATGTTGCATACCGAACGGCCAAGAACAGTCTTATTCCAGCTATATAGATAGATTCCAAGTGTTAATCTCTTCTAAACCCTAACCCCAAATTATCCAATTTCCTCTTCTTTATTCTTCCAAGCCTCGATGCCAGGGTAACTATTCTAAATAAACGACAGGATGATCTATCTGTCTCCTATGAGTGAAGACTGGGCACGGTTCTTACGTTACGTTTAGGTCGTTTAAGAATAAACTGAAATCTGAATTCTTTATAAAAATCAGCATCTTTTTGGGACGTATCGGAGCGCTAGAACATTTACGCATGCGCTGACGAAAAGTTTGAACAAAACCATGGGCCCGTTTCTCGAAAGTCATTTTTTAAACTGCCAACCGCTTTCTTTGGAGGGCCGATCGTTGAACATGTTTTCAAGGTAACAAAAAGCAAACTGGCTGTGAAGTTTGACGACTTAAATCCTTTCCGTTCTTGAGATACAAAGGGAATTGTGACACCCGAAAATAACCCGTAAAGTTTTGGGACTTTCCAGAAGCGGGACCCAGTAGCGGTATCTCTGGACACCGCCCCAGTTACCCTGGAGTGATCTATTGTTAAATATATTGTAAATTTAACTTGTTAACGTTTAACTGTACCTCAGGGTAAAGCTTGTTCAACATCTTCTTACCAAGATCGTGAACTTCCTTCGGTGTTTTAGTTATAGTAGTGAAGAATGGCATTATGGATTCGTATGCTTTTTTTCCGTTCAAGGGTTCGCCAGTTGGCAGGACGTTTGTGGTGACCTTATCCGTCGGGCTTCCATTGACATAAACATAAGAAACTGGAAGGTTTGCCAGGCCACTCGAAACTGAACTGGGAACGCAATGTTCGAGATTTTCTGTTTCCAAAAACCTGAAGAAAAATGCACCTTTGATTAATTTATTCCTCCTTTTACTTTGAATGATTTCCTGGTGGGAGCTGGTGTCTTCAGGAAATACTACTTTAAGGCGTTTGCATCCAATCCCCGGAGTTGCTGGTGGAAGAACAAATAAAGGGGACTACAGATCTGTTATTGTAAAATTAAAGACGTGGTTATTGGTCATCGTCGTGGTAAATAAATACATGTAATAAAACGTGTAATCTCCAACCTGAGATACCTATTGTTTTCTTCGCTCACCAACGTAAAAAGCGCCACTTGTCTAAATCCAGAAGTTAGCATGCACCATTTTTCTCAGTTGAAAAAGGTCATTTTACTATGCTTCATGCTCTATACATAAGACTGATATTGTTGGAAAAGCGTTGCTTTGGGCGAGTTCTGTTTGCTGGGACACAAATAATACATTACATCTTTTTGGGATATTTTGATGATGGGCTAGGCCGATAATTTAAAATCAGCATGGTAACCTCAGCAAAGGTAAGGGCACACCCGCCATCCACAAGAAACTATGAATAGGGATGGGGGAGAGGAAAAAATGATCTTAAATTCATTGAATCAGTTAGTGAAAGAGGCGTTACGCCAAGCTTCTGCACTGGATGAAAGATCTAAAGAAATTCCCAGATGACAGGAATGTCTCAACTGCAACATGGGAATGGACGAGGTGTCCGGTAGATCTACGAGCTCTAGCATGTCATACGCTATTCATCGTTTCTCTTAGCCGGCGGAGCCGTGGCACGAGAAAACGATGGGCTCTGAAGAAACCCTTTCTCTTCCTCGAATGGGCCCTTTGCAGCTGGCGATCACATGGCACAAGAACCGTCCTACTGGAGAGCAAATTGAGCACTGGGACATCTAAAACAAACTAAACAACTTAACTTAAATTTTCTTTGAAAATCAAGGCCTTCCGGAGTTCATATATGAGTCGTCAATAGTACTAAACATGGCGGCGCTCAGAAGCGTTACTTTCCTATGTCTCCAGACCCCTTCGTTTTCTCGTGCGAAGGCCCTGCCGTCTAAGAGAAACGATGGGATCTGGGAACGAGAATGATCAAACGCGTGAGTCGACTCACTATGATACTCGATTTTATTTATCACCTACCTAATAACTTCATAGATTGGTCGACCAATATATTCAAGAGAGTACTCTCTGATAGAATCGGTTACAGTTTTTCCACCATTGTCATCTTTCCATTGTTTTAGGTGTTCGGGCTTAAGGCTCCCTAGAAAGCTGTCATCGAATATTGGCTTCATGAAGGTTTCGTTATAAATTCCTGAAAATTTAAAAGTCGATCAAAATGGAAAAAAGATTAGAAAAACGTTGTTCAAACGTGTGCGCAATAGGCCATTTTACAGTTGTTTGCTCAGTGACCTGGCCTAAGAAGGGCTGCGAGGCTGCCGGTGAACTTGACCCTCAGTTCAAATTGCACTCCATTCAGTTCAATTACCATTATTAATAATCTATTGAACCAAATCAAATCAATCAAGTCTTTTTATAATAATTGATTAATAATTGATTGTAATCATCAATAATCAATTGGCCAACATACTGAAAGCACTGACTCACAAATCACTTGTTGGCATTCTATCAGAGAAAGCGTTTCCAAAACATAAGTAATTTGCGAGGGGCGCCGACGATTTGCATACTCGTACTTGGAAACCACGCCTTGCTCTGATCAGTAGCTGTCAGTAATAATTGTTTTGCGAATGCCTGCAATCATGCAAAAACACAGTTCTGCGATCACAGGTCAACATCACAACAGAGCTCGTTCTAAACTCGTCTTTAACCTTAAGCCGATTAACTTAATCCAGATTAGTGTAAACTTTTGTTTCATGTTTTCCACCTTTTGGTGAAAGTTTCGTTTGCTCATTTTGATTTTTCAAGATTGACTTCTTCTAATGCAAGGTTTTGCCGAATATCAACGTTCAACAGCATTTGGGAGTAGAGAAATAATGGGGTTAGCGTTAATCGACTTTTGAACAACCGGGCCCAGATTTTTAAAGATTTTTTACACGCTGAAAAGATATTTAGAAAGTCTGGAGATTTTTAGATGAATTTGGCAATTCCGAAGTTTTTTAGAACTTTTAGAGCTAAAAAATCTGTAAAATAATGATTTTTGCTGCCGCAGTGAGTGATGATGGCATGAGTCTGAAGCGAAGGAACGAGACAGCTCTCTGAAGTGTGACCGAAACCAATGTTTCGTGGCGTTTTCGTAGCTGGTGTCGTCGTCCTGTAAGGGTCCTTAAGCTTTTTAATTTAAAGTCAAAAGTGGAAGAAATTAGCCGATCTTCTTTGACTGAAACACGGGCTTGATTTGAACGCCAAAGTCCTTGCTCCTAAAGAAAAGAAGCCCCCTATTGTCAACAATCAGAACCGGTTATAAATTCCAATGTAATTTGTGCGATGCAGGTTATGTCGGATTTACAACCCGGCATTTACACCAACGCATTAGCGAACACAAACATTCAGCAATTGGGAATCATCTTGAAGAACATGGCCCACAGAAGTCTGATTTGAAAGACAAACGTCTTTCAGTTTTGACAAAATGCCGATCGAAGTTTAAATGTTTAATTTTCGAGATGCCTTTCATTCAAGGAATTGAAGGCTAAGTTCAATACTCAGAAAGACTGAGTTCAATACTCAAAATGACATAGTGCGCAAATGCCTTATTGCATTGCTTTAATACAGTTTTAAAATTGTATCCTATTACATTACATAACCCCTTGAGTCTTAATTCGAATCAAGTCAATTTCTCAGCTTTACTTTTGACTTGAAAATGATCGATGTTAAGAGAACGTCGAATTGTCAAGATTCTCAATTTTATGGCAATGCTTTATAGTTAAATTCTGTATGTATGTATGTTGTTTGTTATTTGTCTAGTGGATTTGGTTGTCTTGTTTTCCAAAAACAACTAACGGGCCTTGTTGATAATGTTAGTTGTAAAGGCCCGGGAACACTTCAAAATGTACTTCAACATACGTTGAAAAACCGCAGATTTGCTCTGCTCTAGACACTGCTGTGGCATTTGAGCGGACTGAGCCCTCAATTGGTTGGCAGGAATGCAAAAAAAAGAAGGTTTTGTTAACATTTTCGCTTGTCAAATGTTGCCGAAATGTCAGGTGAAAGTTCAAATGACTCTACTATAATTCTCGAATTAGTCAATTTTTTTCTAAAATTCTTTCCCAAAAAAAATCCCGGATTTATGTAGCTAAGCCTACCTCTCATGCAATGGTGTTTGCACGCAAGTTTCTGAGCCCATTTGGCAAAACAACATTGAGGGCGGACAAGGTAAATGCAAACTGTTTCAACAATTTTGTTCGAGGCTGTAGTTATCTAGACCTAGTATAAACTAAAACAGTGGAGGGCGTTGAAGGCGCGCTCTGATTGGCTCCCCAAAATCCCAACATCCTTTGCTATTCACCTCCGAGCAGCTCGTGCGGGATTTGGGCCCGAAAATATTGTTATCGTTGCAGGAATAAATGAGTCTCACTTTTGTAAGAAAATACTAAAACCACTGTTCACCACAGTGTCGGTGGCTAGTGTTGGACTTCGCAGCTCGGTAATTATCCACCAATAGCAGCATCCACTTCGGTGAATATAGTGTAAATTATCACTTTGAACATCAGCTTTAATGAAGGTGGATCTTACACTTTGATATTTTGCGCTTTGAGATTTTTAGAACTTTTTAGGCGATTAACCGGCTTGATTGCTCGGCGATTTTTCTTGATTATTTGCAGCCAGGCCTAAGTG
>NC_090879.1:30451962-30476962 GCF_036669935.1 Montipora foliosa
GGTAGTCCGTGATTCAAATTCTTGGCCACACTTGTAAATAGCCAACTGTTTTGCCTCCGGCCAGTTGGGATTCTTAACAGTTGTTGTTGTTCTGTTGTTAGGAGACATCAAGTATATTAATGACCATAATCGAAATTTGTTTATTGTACATGGTCAAAGAACTTGGTCAAGTTTACGTAAAAATCATAATGTTTGAAATTTTATAAATGAACAAAGTTGTGTTTTACCGTCTTTCCTTCATTTGATTATGTTCTATTAATTTCATTCTTATACTACTTCCCTTTGCTAGCTATAATTACCACAACCTCCATAATAAGAGATTATAAACAAGCTATGTCACGTTATTTAGGGTGTTTAGGGGAAAACTTCAGTTAATCACGAGTTTAAAACTCGAAAATGGTAATGTGGAATTCCTTTACTAATAAAATCAAATGATTCTGAGTAAAAGGAACTTTTATCCAGGCGATTTGCCTTAAACTTGAAAAACGTCGGCCCGAGTTTTTTTTCCGGGATTACCCAAGTGCAATCCGTTTCAATTTTGTCTGATGATTTGTGTCCATCGATGCTTGTCTTTCCTTTTGCTGCGTTTCTTTTATTTTGTTCAACAGTTTTAAGTGGTTATTGCATTGTTTCGTTCTACTTTTTGGGAACACAGCGGAAAAACCTTCTAACTCAAGCCGAACTTATCATCAGCAGCCGGATCCAGACCTGGCCTGGAGGTAAGGAGGGGGGGGGGGGGGGTGGGGAGCCTGCTCTCAAAAAGTTATTTTCACCCTTTCGCGGTTTGGTGTTTTAGTTTTTTTAAGACAGCTTTGTAAACCAACAATTTCGGCTTTGGTCCAAAAATAAGGTGAGGGGAGGGGGGGGGGGGGGGGCTCCCCTGGATCCGCCACTACAATACAATACAACTTTATTTCACTACTTTATTTCAGTGTCGACCCTAAAGCGCAATATTCATCTACCTTTCGGTAGCATCTTCAAAACTTGTCATTTTCTCTGTATGTTCTTTCTAAACCTATCACTTACGCAACACATCCTCCCTGGCGCCTTGTTTCTTTAATTAAAAGAGGCATTTTTGTACCAAAGCGGGTGAAAAAACAAGATGAATTAAACAAGTTTTAAGTTTCCTTTATTGTAATGTAGACTGCCTTAGCTTGATGATGTCATCACCATGCTCAAGTCTTTGTATCCAGAATAACAAGGTCAGATCCTATGGGGATTATAGCAAAGCGTGCAAGGAGTTGGTAAGTTGTTTTAGTTCTAATTGTGGATAATTCTGGTTTCCGGATTCCAGATTCTGGATTCAGGCTTTTAGTGCTGCCCATTATTTTCGCATTCCTAGGGAAAAGTGTTAGTAATTTAGAGAAACGTTTTCTAGACCGTACTTCCTATTTAACCGACCACTTACGAGTTGCACAATGTAACTACAAGACGAAGAGGCTTGACGAAATAAGATCGACCTAAGACTTTTGTGGATGAAGTTGATTGAGGTTTCAACCACGTGAGCGCATCAAGTCATAATAATAAGCCAGAATACTTTGTAACCACAATTGCGAAGTCAATGCAACTCTCATTTCTGGCGCCTTATGCATTTTTCTTTGAGTAGAGAAACACTGCGCAATTGCACGAGTTGATCAGTTATATGGTTACCTTCGCGTCCCCAAAGGCCACCATTCTTTCGGTTACGAAAATAACGACTTGTGGTCGGTGCCGAAAACAGGGAAATAGCCGATTAATGGACTTCAGAGTCTTTTCTGAAGTCTCGGAAATTTGAAACAATGCTAGTTACCAATGGATACAACAACAGTCCCAAGCTACGACTGCACATATTTTGGAGCCGTCCAGAGGTCGTTATTAGGGACCTTCAGATTCTAGGACGAGAACGACTACGAGTACCAAATTTTCTCGTAGAAAAACATTGAGCGCCCGCAAACCAGCGTCATTTTGGCGGGAAAAACGTGTTACCGTCGTCATTTTAGTACGAGGTTTTGCAAAAATGTCGTCGTATCAAAACAAGTCAACAACACGGTAGCAGTTTTGGCATTTTTCGATCAGCAAAAAGGCCCAGGTAACAGCAATAAGAATAACTGAGAAACCTATACTGCTAACAAAGAGTAAGATTAATCTTACGGGCTATAAATCTTCTTAGTATTTTCGCTAAAAACAAACAGTCAAAACTCGTACTCGTTCTCGTCCTCGTCCTAGAATCTGTAGGTCCCTATTCTTGTTGCTGACCGAAAGAGTCACTGCCTCTGTTGGCAAGAATGCTTTGTTCGTGATTCGCGAAAAAAGAACCCATGCATAGGGCAACATGATTGTCTTGATTACTGTCGCTGTAGAGGGTGGTTGGAAAGGGAAAGAAACGGAGTCTTTTTGTTTTCCCCTTCTGCGGTACACCTAATACTCCTTCACACCTGCTGTGCGCGTGACGAGGACGACTGGGACCAATCAGGACCGATTTATTCTTGTACAACTTATACAACATAAAGGCGCTTAAAGGAAAATAGCATTTTCTTTTTTTAAGTGCTGATTTCTTGAAGGATTGATTAGTGAAATAGGTGCTAATTGTAACGAGGCAAACTTTTCACGAACAAAGCAAGAACGCCGTTTTATCCAATCGCTTTAACTGGCCTAGCATTGGCCACAATAATAATTCCCTTTACTATCCTGGCAACAATCTTCAGTCGCCTTATTGCAGCAAAGTGTAGAACCACAGCAATCTGTCCCAATAGGGCAACATGTTGGCTGGAGATCGCAACACACAGGAGCAATGACTGGACACGTTCCCTCGCCATCACAACAGACGGGATATTCCGGGCAAACACAAAGATCACCACACTTGTCGTGGCATCCAGGAAAAGGACAACATCCGCTTCCATCTGTGTTGCAGAACAACCCATCAGGACAGAATAAACAAACTTCTCTGTGACTTAAACAGTAGCACAGTTCCAGGGTTGTGTCTTCTGGCTGGGCTTTGATGTATGGGTGTTTTCGTACAACTTTGCGGTACGTGGAATTGAAGTTGTGGGCTTTAGGTTGTTCACGATAAAAGACACTTCCAGACGAATTCGAAGGTACCAATAGGCTTAAGACAAAGAGAACTACGCCTAATCTGATTAATTCCATAATCTTGAAGGAGCTGAAAAAATTCAAGCAATTGAAAAAGTCAAACTTACATCTTTTTTTTTTAAAACAACCCATTTGTAGGATCTGATTGAAAATTTTTAGCTGCACAACTTTTAGTCTACGTCTTTTCGTTCCAGTGTCTTGAGCTACATTCGGATTGGTAACTTTTGGAGTTACACCATTTCAATTCTTAATTTTCAACAAGCGTAGGTTGGTTCGAGCCGGTGTCCTTAACCGTATACATTTGGCGATTTGAAGGTCGAACATTGATTTCGGTTCTTCTACTTTCTTTAGCCGGAGGTGCGCTGTGTGGTGGTTAGCGCCTCGGACTTCTAATCTGAGAATTGGCGGCTCGAGAACTAGTAGTAGGCAGTTCTCTTAGACGGGAAACTTCACTCGGCGTTGTCTCTCTTCAAACAGGTTTATATCTGAGTGTCAGCAACATACTGTTGGGGTTAACCCTACATTTGAACGAGCATCCCATCCAGAGGGGAGTAGCAATACTCTCAGTAGTTGCTTAATGCTACTGAAATCTGTACTAGGTCTACTCTTATTCCTTGTATACAAATGGCATACTTTCATCTTCTAACTATAATCTCAGACTCTTCGTTTTGCAGATGACAATAACATCTTCTTCAAACACAAGGATATCTAGCAACTTTTTAAAGTAGTTAACTGTAGACTTTCCTTTGTAGCTTCGTGGTTACACACAATAAAATAACTCTGCATCCTGACAAGTCAAAATTTATTTTATTTTCCTTCTCGAAAGAAAGTTAATGTTGATGACCTTTGAATTTTTATTGATAGCAATAAAATTACACGAGTGGATCCTTCATATGGATTCGAGGCTGAAACTAATGGCCAATCCTGTCTTCATCAATACGCCTACTTGACATAAAGATAACTTGCATGCCTATTTTCATAAATGCTCCTTTCTCTTTTGTTTTCTAGAGTTTTTTCTCAGTTTTTATTTTATTTTAAGTGACATATCTAGTGCTAGATTAAGTTTTTTTTTTCCTCATTTGCAAACGACAAACTTAACAGTGCAAAATGGCTCTAAGTCTCGTCCAAATGACATCGCTTGTTTACGGAAGGGAAAATTGCCACGCTGACCGCACTTGAAGTGTATTACGGCTTGCCCGCGGCATTTATACATCGTAAGATCATCTAAGTTAACTTATAATTGAGTACTGTAACATAACGTATTCAAACACAACACTCATTTCTTGTTTCCAAAACTACTGCCAGCCACTAAACTACTTGAAACCAAATCTTGAGTTTAAGATTTTTGAAGCCGAAATCCTGAATGATTTAACATGGTGTATCCGAAGAATCCATATCGCAACTCTAAAATAATAGACCAATTTCGATACATTAAAATTCAGTTCTAAACAAAAGGCATCATCTCGAGGATCTGGGGAATAAATGTAAGGATTTCTATGAGTTTATTTTCCAGAGCCTCAAGAAGATGTCTTTTGTTTAAGACTGAATTTTAATATATCGAAAGTGAGCTATTAATTAATTTAATTCTATTGTTGGTATAAAAACCTCGGACTGCACTAGGCATCCAACATCATGCGTGCACTGTCTGAATTAAGTAAAACATATCAGTTATTCAAAACAGTTTACCTCGTTTTCATCATTTACTGGTTCTCTAAACTCTCGCTGTTCAGTCTAAAAAAACAACACAATCAAAGGCATTACCAGACTCAGAACGTCAAGCTTCGATCTGCGACTGGTCGTGAGAGAGCATAAAAAAATACTGTTATATATGATACCTCCGGACATGAAACATTTTGTGACTCACGAGCTAAATTTTAAAGACATGTCTCGGCATGACTCATGACATCATCTGTTTAGCCTTGCTTTTTTTGCTTTCATTTTCTACGCAACTACGTGCCGGTTTTCCTTCCGATCTTGGCTCGTGACTCTCATGTTTTTAGTATATTGTTATCAATTCAAATCCAACTCAGGTCAACTCAAACTTATCGCAAACACTCGTGTAACTGCTCGCGGTTCCACAATGCGTTTCAGTCTTACTGTTCATATTCATGTGCATTGAACTTTGTAACAAGAAGTTGGAGTGTTTACCATTTGTCAACAAAAACCAAAAATTCCGGTCGGAAATTCAATGCTACAGCTCAGTAGTGGTGTAGGATACTTCAGGCCCCTTTTGACGGTTGGAAATAGAGCGTTCTGATTGGTCGATTCCAATTTGGGCGGGAAATTCAAATTTCGTTGCGCGGGACACGTACGTTAGGGGGACATTCAAACCATGACGTCACAGACACGTGACACTCTGCTGGCCCTCAGGAAACAGGTTGGGGTGTTTTGCGTCAGGAAATTCGAATTGGGGTATTTCAGAGACCCAAGCCCCTCACGATTAAAGTAAAAAAAAAAACAAACAAGACAGGATCGTTTTTTTCCGAATCAAACGGTTTAATAACTAGAATCATCAAGGTACTATTTGTAGAACAAGAAGGAAATAAAATACGCGTAACAAATAGTTACCATATATACAAGACATGGAGTAGAGTCTCCTTAAAGTCACCCCAGTTCCGTAGGGTCCCTACTCAGTTCAAACACAAAAGTTGGTGCCCCGCACACGCACCCTGTAACTTTGCCTTACATCTCCTCGTCCGACAGGAGTCCGGAAAGAAGATGAGCGTTGGCTGTATCCACGTCCGACAGGAATCCGTGGGCATCCTCGTCAGCATCTTCATTCTCGGCGAGACAGTACCCATAAGGATACGTGATCGCGGTCCCCGATCGAAGGATGCGTTTGTTGAAGACGAGTTGATAGTCTTTGTGGGCGGGCTGGGTACGAAGTTCGTACTGTTTGGATTTGCGGATGATTTTACGTGCTTGATGAATGCGCGTTTTCCGCGGTGTCTCCAGTGGATGTTGGAGTTCGTCCAAGGTGTTTTGACGCAACACCTCATAATTGAGTTGCGCCATTCCCTCCACATTGAGCGAGTGTCCCTTGACTTTACATTCCGTCTTATCATCGTTGCATCGGTACCCATAGTTTTTAGGCCCGCCCGAACAAAATTCCGCAATGTACTGACCGGGTTTAAGTTCGTTGGTGAACTCCCCGAGATGGGTGCCGAGGGTGACGTCAGGTTGATCAGGACGATGTACATAGAGGACGGAATCCGTGTCGTAATAGAGGACCTGTTTCCCGAGGAGTTCCAAGGCTTCGTACAACCGTAAACGTGCCCAGCAGGTGGTGAAGGCCGCAATGAACACATTGGTGTTGACATTGAGTTCCTCGCACTCGTCCTTGGCACGGTAGTGCACTTCCACCCAGTTCTCATCGAGGCAACTGACGTACCGAATGTCATGTTGGTCGGAGTCCATGAAGAGCTGGAAAGGTAGAGGGTCAAAGAAGGGTTTCACCTGCATCAGGTTATCCCTCTGTCCAAACTTCCCCCACAAGGAATTGAGCATTAGTTTCGCTAAAGACCGTCGACCCGGATTGTAAGCGATCTTAGTTGGGTCGAGATGAATTCCTTCATGACGCTCAAAGTCCTCCACATAGGCCTGTCGTTGCTCTTCCGTATCGCACCCACTAGGCCATCCGGACGCTTCCACTTTGATCTTAAGCCAAGTGTTGACATACTCGGCAAACAATCCGCGGCGTGTTTCCTCAAAGTGGCACACTTCGTGGACGTGTTGAATCACGTAGCCCATCGCCACTGCTTTTTCTAGCTCGGGGGTGCACCATGTACCGATCAGCGCCCGTTCATCCTCGGTGTGATCGCACGAAAGGGATTTTTCGTGCAGAGGTTTGGCAATGTCTTGCTCCACACACGTACGGCAAAGAGGGAAGGTGAGCTTTCCTCCACACCGGTAAGGCAAGACGGGATGAAACAAATGCTTGGGTGGGACGATGGTGCACAAAGCCAGACCAAAGTACTCCGAGAGGTCGGTGGTGCCGGGTTCATAGATGAACTCAGGATGGCCGATGGGATACATTCCATTCTTATTGACCCACGGGTAGAGGGAAGTGTAGTCCACATACCGGATTTCCTCACCGACTCGAACCTTGTAATAAAGGTAGGAGGCATTGGTGCGTCCTCCGAAGAAGGCGTCGCGAGGATTCATGGGTTTGATGACAGGAAGTGTTTTGACGAACTCAGCCACGCGAGGATCTGCTTTCTTTTGCTGCTCCCATTCACATTCCCAGAGGGTCACGACATGGTATCCCAGGTCTCGAAGACTCTGAAGGCGTTCCATGGTGGTACGTCGGACATCATCCATACAACGATCGTCGTGACGGCAGTACGGTTCGTGACGATTGGGGAAACAAGAAAGACACCCGTGCCAAAAACAACCCAAGAACTCGAAGACCGTGTTGGTGTCTGGATCGAAGCCGTCCACCCTCCAACGTCGACCAGGGATCTGGTATTCGCCTTGGTTGCGAGCATGCTGGATACGTTGGTTTGGAAGTGGGTCTTCCTCCTGCAGCCGATGTTCTTGCCACAACAGCCATTCCATAGCGGCCTTGGAGTGATTGGTGATGAGTCGCCATCCCTTGACAGGTTTGGAGGCGATGGTCTCTTCGTCCATGCGGTTGAGGCGATAGTCATGCACACAAGCTCCTGCAATCGTCATTTTGTCAAAGGGACAAAAGCCGGTCTGTTCGCGGAACTCACGACGAAAGGTCAAACAACCCTCTCGGAGGAGTTTGACGTCAGAGATACAGTAGTCCACGAGATCCCTCTGGATATCAAACTGTGCCTCGTTCGCCACTTGAGCCGTGTACCATTGCTCAAACTCCGCTTTTCCTTTGGTGGACATGGTTTCAGGGGTGTACATCTCTCTCGGTGGCATGGGACCCACATAGTCGGCGTTCGCAGGGGTGTTGAAAAGATGTGGAAAATACCCCTTCTTGAAATGGTCGGGATCCAACCCAAATGTTTTGGTAAACGAAGCCAGAGCCATGGCGAAGAACGACATGGAGTCGATGAAGCGAATGTACCCACCCCTGTAAGTGAGCTCCAGCAGTTTGCCACCCGTACGCGTGGGCTTAAACTTTTGTTTGCGCTCGATCAAACGCTTCACCACAAAGTAAGAGTCGTAACCCTTGAAATTGTGAGCAAGAGCGGTGACGTAGCGTGTGTCCTGCTCCGTCAATTGTTCCAGCCATTGCAGAAATTGTTCCATGCAAGTCTTGCCACGAAAGATGTGAGGCAAGGCATCCTCTGCCGTCATACCCACCACCAAATTAGGCACATGCACGCCCGTATCTTGCATGGCCTCCGTATCCCAAAAGACGAGTAGCGGTGGGTGGTAGGTATTGTCCTCCACCTCCTCCCCACCCTCCGTAGCAGTATTGGGGTCGTTGCGTGCCTCATGACGGAGTCGGGTCCGCTTGTTGATTTGTACGATGCGTGCACGGTCTTCGAGCTCTTCGGGGTCCGTGGGGATTTGCACGAAGCATTGATGCTGGTTCAAATCCGTCGTTTCGTGGCACGATGGGCATTCACTGTACCCGCACCGATGTTCGTCTTGTTCATTCATCGAACGAAGCAGTTTCCTGCAGTTTGCACATTTGTGCCACGAGTCGCATACCGATGACTGATTGGGACCACACGCTTTTCCACTGAGGGTCTTGGTCTGGTGGAGTTGAAAGCACGCATCCCCATAAAATTGACGACGACAATGACGACAGGGGATGTGGGCAGGACGTTTGTGCAAGTACGCCTCGATGTAATCGTCGCACTCATTCTGTTGGCAACCAGGGCAGTGAACGCCTTTCCCTTCAGAACATTGGTGACGGCCCCTTACGTTGTAGGGTTTCAGACACCGTCCACAAAAGTAGCCTTGCCCAAAGAATCCTGGCAACGAGGTCAATGTGTCGTAATGTTCGTCCTCGTGGAGAAGGGCTAACTCGGTAACACCCTGTCCAAACGCAAAACAGGCGTATTGTCGATTCGCGTCCACCACCACGATTCGGTAATCCCGAAGACTGGGTGCTTGAGCCAAAGTGGCTAGTTCCTGGAGACCCATGGGACCCGGCTGGAGTCCGGTTTCCTCCAAGAGAGCCATAGCTGCTTCGTTGCGACGTCGTTGACACTTTCTGGTCCACTTGTGCCGCTCGTTAATGTTGGAACCCGCCAGGTGCAGGCCTCGAGCGGTGACGATAGCACGCGCGCAACAGAGTCCTGCATCGTCCCTGGGCATGTTCACAATACACTTTTTGTTGAGACGAAAATGCGCCGAGGATTCGTAGCCAGGTCGTTTGTTTTTGGAGACGCCACTTCCTTGAGGTCCTGCCTGGACATGGACGAATTCCAGTTCAAAAGGTTCGTCCGGGTCGTATTCTTCCCCGGAATTGAGTTTTTGAGCCAGATCATCCAAAAAAGCCGTCACCGTGTCCGGTTCCTGACGCCACCGACGGACGCGTAATCCTCGAGAAAAGGAGTTGTCGCAGCGTGGCGAATGAAAACGGAGAAACACACGATCACGATCGTGGATGGTAGCATCGTCCAACAAGGTTTCTATCGCACCCCGTAATCCTTGAGCGAGCGCATGGTTGATGTTTTGACGCCGTGAATCCAAACGTCCTTGTTGTTCCAACCGTGTCCTAAAGATGCGTTCACGCACTCCCATGACAGCGGATCGACGCTCTATGATGGGGTCCAAAACAAAACGAAAATGGCCTCCTCCACCTACTTGTGCAGGAGCTTCCTCCAAGAAAGAAGGTGTGTTTTGACGAGCAAAGGCCTGACGATCGTCGTGTAACCTTTGCCGATGCTCGGTGACATGGAGATGTTCATCATCCATGGGAACTGCCAGCTGCCGTTCCACTTCGTCGAGAGCCTGAACTAACAGCTCATCGTCATCACTTTCCATCAAATCCACCACATGCCGCAGTTGTTCATCTCTCAGCAAAGCACGTTGCTCCTCTAAAGACAATCCGCTTGGTCCTGGCTGCTGCTGGTCCATTATAACTCAAATGAACGGAAAACCGAGCGCTGCGTTCTTTTTAAAGGTCGGGCTTCGCGGGGGGTAGAAAATCACGGACCTTGGGTGACCTTTCCAGCACGTGAACACAAAGCAGCTCATTCGCTCGGTATGTATGGCCTGACTTGTAAGGTCACACCAAGGTTTGAGAGGGATGGGGGGGTACCCCCAACATTTTTATGGCCTGACTCGAGAGGGATGGGGGGGTACCCCCATCATTTTTATGGCCTGACTTGTAAGGTCACACCAAGGTTTGAGAGGGATGGGGGGGTACCCCCAACATTTTTATGGCCTGACTCGAGAGGGATGGGGGGGTACCCCCATCACTTTTATGGCCTGACTTGTAAGGTCACACGACCTCATGACAGGGGATGGGGGGATATCCCAACATTTTGATGGCCTAATGCCTCCTAAAGGCCAGAGAGAGTGGTTTTGAGTGTACTACATGGCAGAAGAAGATTTGGATCAATAAAGACCAGACACATGGAAGTCCAGAACTTGGCTTTGTTTTAATGTTTGTAACCACAACAACGTCAGTCCGCCATGAACGTCTTTTACAATTTGAGTTTTTGTTTGGCTTGCATGATTCTCTTCACGATGGCTTCGGTCCAGGTTTTCTTGCCGGGGAGATGGTTGATGGCCTTCACCATTTTTGCATCGGCTTTCCATTTGTCTTGTAAATTCTTGGCCTGGGAATAATCGATGTCATGTTGTTTGGCAATCTTGTCCAACCGATTGATGCCCGGATCGCCTCGCTTGAGTCTCTTTTTCAAATGCGTCCCCGGTCCCATGTACTGGTACCCTGGCCAATGAAATTCGATGCCCGTCTTCTCCAACAGCTTTTGCAGATCCAATGTGCCCCCTTTCTGGCGCCTTCGTCGCCGGGTCTTGGGAGGCAAGGCCTGCCTTCGGGTCGTGTGCTTTTTCTGACGGTGCTTAGAAGTCCTGCCCATCGAGACGCCGTCGGAGTTTGGTGTCAAAATCCAGCCAACCGGGTGGGCGTTGTAATTTATCTGTTTCGGTCGGGCGACGACCTCGGTTCTTCCGAGCTTTCCTCTTGGCGGATCGGGCCGTCCCTTCCATCATCTCAGCCACACTCTCACCCAACATGGGATCTCCACCAAAAGGGAGTTCACCCCATTCGACGAGTGGGGTCATCGTCTTGGGGGTGGGTTTTTTCTTCTTGGCTTTCTTTTTGGGCACTGGCGTCTTCTTTTTAGGGGTCACAAAACGAAGACGTTTCTTTGCTTTAGGAGGTGGACCCGCAGCGGTCGGCGTGGCTAGAGGTTCTGCCTCAGCTGCTGCCGGTCGTTTCTTCTTTTTCACCAGTTGCGTCAACAACGTCTGTAACGGGCCTTGCGTAAACGCTTCCCCTTCCACGTCCTCGTTCTCCTCAGCACCACCTGCACCACCACCAGGACCTCCTCCAAAACCCACGGGACGTCGAACGGCTTTGGTCCATTTACGCACTTCACGCGACAAAGGTTTAACCAACGCTTCTTTCATGGCCGGCGGGATGTCCTCTGCCATGAGAAGGGCGGCTTCTCTAGCAGCCAGACGTGCGGCTTTAGTCACTTGAGAATTATCGGTCAAACGTTCTTTGTACACTTGCTCCAACCGACGGAGTCGTTCCGGATCCACCAACACCCGTTTTTGAAACCCAGGAATGACGTCGTGGTCACCACTCATCGTAACGTGTCCCAACATTCGTGTGATACCTCGTTTTTATAGTAGAGGGTTTGTTTCTCTTGACGTTCTCGTTCCAAATGCCCTTCCAATTGACGTACTTGATGTTTCAGATCGCCCAGCTTTCGTTCGAGTTGACTTAGGTCTTTATTCCGTTCTTGAAGTTGGTCGGTCAATTGACGTATGATCTCGCATTGTTCACGTTCGCGATGTCGAAGATGTCGGATCTGATCTTTCATCGCACAAATTGAACGAGAACCGTACGTCCACGTATCACACCATCCATCGTCCATGTTATGCAATCCTTGCCAGAACTGGATCACAATGACACCTCATCACCCACCGACGCTCTTTTATGGACGCGTCCACCTCGCAGGCAATGGTTGCACGCCGTGTTCAAACCTTGCCAAAGACCCCGACCTTGCTGACTCATCATGATCTGACGACGCTTTTTCAAGGAATGTTTACGACGGGTCATGTCTATCAGTGCTTGTTGGTGAGGTCGTAACTTGGTCAGGGTGGACGACGATACGGGAATCTTTCCACGAAGCGTGTTCATGACCAATTCGCTCAAGGCATTGATCTGATCGGCATTGGCCGCTTGCAAGCGTTCGCGACGTGTCTGATGATCGGCTGCTTTTAAGATACTCCGAAGAAACGGGAGTTGACGTCCGATACGCCAAGACATGATGAGACGATCCTTGGGTTTTTGGATAGGTTCCCTTTATACTTAACGTCGACCTCGTCGTCGGGTGGCCGCTTCCAACCCTTTTTTGACACCGTAACCAGCGGCGGCTCCCACACCTCCTAACGCGGCTGCTTTTCCTGCTGCAATCAAACCAGGAATCGCCAAAGCGAGCAATGGAAGGATGCCTCCGCGTTGTCGTCGTTTTCGAACGCCTGGACGTCGGATCACGCGCTTTCTTCGTCTTCGTACCATCACACGTTTCTTTTCCACCAAAGGGGGTGTAATGTCCTGTGGTCAGTGCAGCTCCCCTCCTTTTATATCGTTTGTCTTTGCCCAAGAGGAACTCATTGGCGCTCGTACACCACCGTGGGACCGTCTTGCTGTGTCACATGACTGAACAACCGGAATCGGTCGTCGGAGGCAGGATGAAGGTCGATCATGAGATACCCGTAAGGACGTTGCGTGCACGCGACAAAGAGTTTGAGGACGTCTCGCCATCGATCTGGAAAGGCTTGGAGGACCAACGCGCGACATCCTGTCTGATCCCTGGGATTCTTGAAGACAATCACGTAATGCGCATTGCGCGAGATGGTCTTGGCAAATTTCCCAGGTGGAAACAGATCTTGACACAAGTACAAGACCGTAATGTGTCGATGATGGGATTCTCGCGTAAAGAGATCCAACACGCGTTTATCGTTTCCTCCTTCATCCATGAGATCGTCCAAGACCAACACCCCACCTTGAGGAAACCATGTTTGAAGATCGGCGACGTCAGGGATTCCTTCGTGAAACTGGATGCCTTGACGTTTCATACCATCGAACCGGGGTTGCCATACAGCGTAACAGTAATGACACGGTCGTGTCTTTCTGCCCTCAAACACGGTGCCTTCCGTCAAGAGCGCTTCGGTCAATTGCGTCTTGCCACTTCCTGACGGACCGACAATCATCGTACTACTGGGCATACGTATCATGACAAAAGCAAGAAAGGACGAGAGGGTACACTTCTTTTAAAGGGCCCGGTTGTGTACCGACGTCCATCCTTGATGTTATACGTGTACGACCCGACTATTTATGTAAGACAAGACACGCATACCGTTTCCATGAGATACGCTTTTTTTTATTCACGAATCACAACAAACTCATGCGCAATACACGATTGATTCGAGGGTATGGCATTCAAATCTTGAACCAAAAGACGACGGACTTGATTGCCCACCATCCGATCATTCCCCACCAAATCGTACGAGGAAAATCCTTCTAAAAACTCTTCCATGGTCCGTCCTCGGGCTCGTTCTTGTAAAAACAGCAAAGCATAATGACCACACGCCGTACTGTTCAAGGCTTGTAAGGTCCGATCGTTGCGCCATACCGGGGACCATCGCGCCAACCAGTCGTGCAAACCTGGTGCTTGATAGGTGGTGAGAGGTAAGCCGTAACTGTCCATGACTTCACAGGCTCCCTCTTCTGTCCAGAGTCCTAACCAATGTTTTCCAGGTTCGCCTCGTGGATCCGTGTTCACAATGTAGGCGGCTCGCGTTGTGCGGGTGGGACGGGACGGTAACCCATCAGAAGGATGCACGCCGTGAAAGACACGTTTCAGGATAGGATCGCCCAATGCCAAATGACGAAGGGCGACGTCACTCAATGGCACAAATTCCATGTTTTGTTCTTGGGGTTCATCGACGCACGTTATATAGAATCCCACCCTTGTCGTCGATCTGGAACACATTCTCGAACTCACCCCATACCACGACCGTGAGATTCTTGTTAGGGATCGCACGAAAATCGATTTCCAAACGAACATTTCCGGCTTGTTTAGGGTTTCGATGTCCTGGAGCATCTGCGTCTCCATTGGGTACATTGTTAAAGGCAAACAACGTACAATTCTTGTCCTGTCCCCATTCACTGGGTTGGATCATACTGGGACGATGATTCAGCAACGAACCACTGACTTCTAAGAAACGATGGTATCCCAACAGGTCTTTACGGCCATTGGCTCCATTTAGTTCCAAGGTTGGGTACGGATATTCCTCGCTGTCAATGACTTGACGAATCCGGATCACCCCAAATTTCTGGAAAGCGAACGGGTAATACTCCAAATCGCCATTGAAACCTCGACTGTCCAACAGCCCCACGATCATCCGGTCCGGCACCCGGTCCACAAACACGTTGTCTTCCATGAACTTGGTGGTCCGTCCATCGAACGAAAACGTACGGATCTCGCTTCGGACCACTGGATAATTGGCCCACTGTTCTTTGACTTTTCTCTTGGCCTGTAGGGCATTGTAGACGGATGGGTTCAAGGACAAACGGCAGAGATGCAGCGTTACTTTGAGGTCACCTTGACTCAACGTCACTTGACGTTTGACTCCCACACCACTGGTATTCGTTCCAAACAAAAAGAACTCGGGTCGGTTGCAAAACAATTCCAAGACGATCTCCACCCCAGGCACCAGCACGCGTCCTGTGCGAAAGGCTTCCAGATGCGGATGCACGATCAAGGTGGCTTTATTGTTGTTGTAGAATGGTACGGTGGCCGTCTTCAAGGGAGTGGCATCACCGTGTCCCCATCCATTCGTCGTGCAAATGTCATCCGCGGCTCCACCGGCAGTTAAGTGTTCTGTCACATTCAAATAATTCACCCAACCTTGAGGCGCCAGCAAGGTCTCCCCTTCATCTCGATTGTAATTCAGCAGCGTCTCCAAGAAGGCATTGTAAGCGTACGTATCGGTCTGTTCGCTCATCAAAGTGCCGTTGAACCGTAGATTCATCTGTTTGAAGAGCGTGTGACCCAGATTGTTGGTCACGTAGACAAATCGGGTATTGTTCGCATCTGAAGCCGCGTTGGCGTCGGCCACGATGCCATTCGTCGATGCGGAATTCAATTTCAATTCCACTTCCAAAAAACTCCGGTTCAAATCGACGAAATCGTCCAAGGCTGGGATGGAAAAGGAAATGGGTGTGATCCCCGTACTGGATGGACTGTACTTCACGTTGCGATACCCTTTCACGGTCACGTTGGCCGAGGGGATTGTAAACACATCCAAACTCATCGTTTCTTCTTCTTTTTTCGTCTTCTTTGAAGTCTTCGGGTCAAGAACGGGACTAAGGCGTACTCAGGAGGTCGTGACACGGCTCCGCTCAACCAACCACCGACCTGACGTGGATGGTCGGTGCCTTTTATACTGGAACCTGGCGTCCCATACCGACTCAATGCCCGTTGACGACGCGGACGCGATTGAACCACGTACGTGTTCATGTTCGACCAAAGATGTCCGAGACTTTGCGTTTGGCTTTTTTATAGACGTGCTGGCCTCCCGCTTTCACCCCAGCTTGGATGAGTGCGGCGGCTTTCCGTTTGACTCCTCGTTTCAAGGTTTGTCCGATGACGTCTCCAACAACACCTAAAGATTTTCCACTGGAAGCTGTACGAAGTCCCGATTGCAACGATTCCAAGATCACGGGCGCAGCGATCTGAATCAATTCCTCTGTGAAACCGTCCCCGCCTTGACCGCGTGCAGCGGGAGGGTAATACCGCGTCAGACTTCCGCCTCTCATGGGGATATTGTGTCTTTGCCTAGGAGGGGGCGACCGGTTTTTATACGTGCGCCCCACGACGACGAAATTGAAAGGTGACGATGGTCTTGCCTTTTCCAAACGCAACCAGATGTCCACTGCTTTCGGCCAAACTGACTTCGATCACGTCCAAGTACGGGCGACGTAATGGTAACCATTGGATGTGTAGAGGTTCGAAATACACAGTACCCACACCACTTCGTCGGTAATAGACTTCACGCACTAAAGGATGCGATGCATCCCCCACAATGTTACTGTTCACCACATCCGAATACAAGAGCAAGGTTCTTGACGTCTGGGTGACGGCCTGTTCGAAAGCTTTATTGAGATTCCGAAATTTCCACTCCACCATCTGACTGAGGACGAGTTCGTCGTCCGATCCATAGGGGACGGACCACAGACGATTGGTAGGCCATTCAGTCGCACTCACATGGGTCATTTTTTGGGCATCCTTGTCATAGAGGGAATATTCGAGATTGGCACCCAAGTTGTATGTTCCATCCTTCATTCTCGTCAACCATCCCAAGCGTAAGGCGACATGTTTCTGAATGGAAAATCGGATGTCGGCTGAGTTGATATCGCGTAAGGTCTTCCGCTCCATCACGGCATCCTCTTCTTCCCAACGAAACGTCACCCGCATATGGTCCAGCACGCTCCCACCTCTAATGTTTTGGAGCGTCGTGTTTCTCTGCCATTCCATCTGATGAAGGAGAGCTTTCATGAATCCCACCCCATCGACGATGGCGGATTGCTTTCGAATGAGATCATCGCGGTGAACCGTATCTGTTTGGATATGGATTCGGTCGGCATCCACTCGGTACCGGTTTGATAACAAACTGTCTTTGTCGGGATCCAACAATTCTTTCAAATCCAACCCTTGGTCGGGCATGGACACAGAGGTCAGACCCACTTCCCAGTCTCCATCAAATTTCACAGGATGCGGTAAACGGACTTTGAAACTGCTGCTGGTATTATTCGAAAATTCTGGCGAGACATCACTGAGTAAAACGACACGATCCATGACGACGACGACGACGACGAAAATGGAGACAGAGGGTGGTCGATGTCTCCTTAGGAAACGTCACGGGACGCCCGTTCACTTCTGTCACACGTACGTGTACCGTCTCGATCTTAGATCCGCGTAGGCGATGGTAATGCACCTGTCGTGGTTCCCACCAGGCGCCTCCACTTTTATAGGGGACGGTGCGCAGCAACTCGTCGTACGACTCTTCCAACCATTGACTTTCCACCAGGTTGACGTAGACGAAAAGGGGACGTTCGATCTGTTGCGTCGCCAATGGGGTGTTCTTGAATTTGGCAAAGGCCTCGTTCAGACGGACAAAACGCCAATTGAAGGCTTTGGCCATCACCATGAAGTGGGCATTGTTATACATACTATGCCATCCCTGACCTTCAATGACCACGGACACTGGACCGGTTTCGGAGGTAAAACTGTTAGGGAATGACGGAAAGACGGATCCATCATGAAAATGTTCTGAGGTGTAATCTGGTACCGGGGCGTGTTTATCGATCGCTTCCGTGAGGAGATTGGGTCCTTTCTTGTAGTACCGTGCTTGGTTGGATGTATATCGAGCGTCGATGGTCAACCATCCCATATGTAAAGCCAGTTCAAGGACCCATCCAAAATACTTCCACATGATTCCACTCTCAAATACATACGTATTGTCCAGAAGCAGATCGTCTCCCTTCCACACAAAAGTGGCCATGGTATCATATTTCGTCGTCTTCGGGGGGTTCTGACTTGAATCGACAATCTCAAAGTGAAGGTGCTCCCCGCTTTGTAAACTGTCCGTGATCTTCTGTTGCATTCGATGGACGACCTTCTTGACAAATTCCACACCCGTCTTGGACGGGGTGATCTCCGATAAGAGGATCACCCCTCGTTGATTGCGCGCGATACGGAGCTCTCCACTGGAATTCCTTGTCGTGGTGCTATAGTAAAAAGTACACAAGTATCCTTCCTCTTTCCATGTCTCGGGATGGCCAACGCCATGGTACGCTTCGTGAACCAGGATCTTTTCGGGGTGTACAGGCTCGGGTGGTGGAATGATAGGGAACGACGCGCCCGACAGTCCCACTTCCCATCCGTCGTCCTCTTGCCACAGGCGATCTTTAGGCAACCGTGCCTTGAAGTCAGAGGGACCATTGTCAGGAAACTCGGCTTTCTGCACATGACTCGATAAGGTAGCGTAACACGACATGGTTCATCTTTTTTATTTTTTAATTTTAAAAAATCTCTTTTTATACATGTCGTAACGCAGAACGAGGCACCCAACTATCGTATTTTGGGGGCCAACCCAACCATCGGACTTTCACCGCGTGTCCACGTCGTTGTAAAATCTCTTCCACTCGGAACAAAGCGTCGTCTGGCACGGTGACTTTTTGGACATCTTGCTCGTAAAAACTCCCTTCCAAGGGCGTGCCATCCCATTCTTCCAAGTGATAAGTAACCACAGGTCCTCGCACCACACGTCTCACAATAAAGACTTCTTCTGTCCAACCAGGGAGATAGCCTTTCTTGAACGGACGATGTTTCTTACTCAAACGGATACGATCGCCCACCTTGAGTTTAGGTCGAGGGCGTCGTTTCAAACGTTTTCCATACAGTTTGTTCCATACAACGCGTTCGTTGTCATCGGTGACGTCTCGTGGGGCCATGCCAATACTTCGATGAAGGGTCTGATTGTACCCGCTTAACAATTGAGGTAACACGTTCAGGTACCTTCGAGTATTTCGTGCGGTAAAATACCGATACATGCGTTCTTTCAACGTACGATTGAAGCGTTCTACTATGGATGCTTTGGCATCCCCGTGCTTTGAAAAGTGTTGGATCCCTTCTCGTTCCAACATCCGACGAAACGGAGCATTGTAAAACTCTTTGCCCAGATCCGTCTGTAAACGTTGAGGTTTTCGTCCTTGTCGTAACACGTTTTCAAAAGCTTGAGTCACCGCAGTGCCTGTCTTGTTCTTCACGGGGACCACCCAAGCGTATTTGGATAACACATCAATGACCGTCAAGAGATAGCGATGCCCACCATTCCATCGTTTGAGAGGTTGCACCTCCACCAAATCGGCTTGCCATTGTTCGTCCTTGTGAAACACCAAGACCGGGAGTGTCTCGAACCGTCGTCGAACGGGGCGATGCAGTGTGTAGGCGAATTCCCCTTGCAATTCTCGTGAGGCTTCCTTCTGCGTCAATCCTTGAGCTTGAGCGTACCGAGCGACACCACCCAATGAACCTGGGGTCTGCGGATCCGTGTAGGCACTCACAATGGACGTGGTGGCGACACGGCGGCGGCGTTTCTGTTTTGACATGTTTTGGTGACGAGCCAACGCGTCGTCAACTCCAGAATGGTCGGGATGTCCTGTGGATGATGCTTTTTAAGGGTTTGCCACGTATGATAAGCACGTTCGGGTCCGAGTGTCGTCATCAACCAGTCCATATAGATGACAAAATGACTCCACTTATAGTCGATTCCTTCTTTCATGACTTCGAACACCGCTAGGGTATCGATGGGTTCGTCGGTAGGAAATCCATCCCATTCGTGTGTGCCTCCGAGGAGCTTCATCATTTCCCGACAAAGCCAAGTCAACAAACGCCAACGAACCCGTTGTTCGAATTCACGATAAGGGAGTTGGGTCACATGAGCGACGACCGCTCTCAACAGACGTCGTCCAAACTCGACACACGACATAATGACACACACCAATTTGAGGGTTTAAGCTTTTATTTATACCTGATCGATTTCCATCTCAAGCATTTTCAATTGTTCAAAACAAGCATGCAACAGTTCAGGCGTAATGGGGCGGGTGCGTTCTAATCGCCGGCACCACCTCTGCTGCAATTCGTCGTGTTCCATCCACTTTTTCTGTTGAGCCATCCATCGCCGCTTTCTCACGTACTTCTCTAGTTCCTCCTCCAACTGGTCGTTCGGCAAGCTGGGTACCTGGATCACCACCGTTTCGTTCTCCAACTCTTGTTTTTTTCTGGCTTGATGAGGGTCCCATGGAGCGTTCACTTCGAGCAACCCACTGGCTTTTTCCTCCCGTTCTCCTTTCCAGCCATTCTTTCTGGCTTCTTGCCATCGGTGCTGAAAGATCTGGTCCGACCATTCACGGTCCAACCATTGGAAGAACCGGCAGGGCATGTTCTGGCGACACGTCAAGAAAAAGCGTCCCACATTAGGGGAATCAGGGTTCATCGTTCGTACCACTTTACTTTTCTCCCCACAAAAACAGTGCCATGGTCCTTTCTTGATGTCGTGATGGAGTTGTGGTGGTACTTCAGTCTGCCATTCGTAGGCTCGATCCACACCCATCACCCAAAAGGGACACACCTCATCGTACTCTTTACAATAGACGTATCGGAAGGACGGATCCCCTCGGGTCTGGTTCTCGCCTAAAGGAGTCTCGTGGAACGGACACAAAGGTACCTTGGGCTCTGGGGATGGTTCGAGTAGGGGTTCCAAGACGGCACCAGGTTCTAAGTCAGGTCGTGGCTCCATAGGAGTCAAGACGGCCGGTTCTTGAGGTTCTGGTTTCACCTCCTCAGGGGTTACCACTACAGATCCTTGTGTAGGAAGTAAGGGTTCCATCATCACTTCGTAGCTGGGCAAGTCCTCTAAATCAGGGACTGACTCTAAGAGTTCTTTCAATTCTGCACTGAGAGGCGTCCACGCCACCGTCTCTGTAGGTGGGGGGCCTGAGGTGACAAGAGCGTCCAAGGTTTCTGCGGCTTTGTTCAACTCCGCTTCGTCTCGTTTCTTTTTCTCTTCCCGCTTTTTCTTACGCCGCTCCGCATCTTTTTGACGGCGGATTTCCTTGGCGTCCTTCATGATCTTGGCGGGGGGTTCCGCTGCTTCGCGGACGACATCGTGTTTCTGGCTAGCACGAGAACGTTTCGATGGTTTCTTCTTCTTATTCTCCTCCTTCTCTTCTCGAAATGGATAGCGAGCAGGCGACAGGTCTCCGTACTTCCAAGAGATGCTCATCTTCTTCTTCTTCTCAAGACAACTGACAACGAATGAAGTGTGTCTCGCGTATTTATGGTTGGACGGCAGCACGTGATGTCACATTCCAGGGTCTGTGATTGGTTCTTAAGGATGGTGCCACATTCGGGCGACCCTGTCATTGGATGCTCAGAGTGGCGTCAAGGCCATTCAAGGTCAGTCCCATTCCGGCGGCTCTGTCATTGGTCTGTAGAAAGTGACGTCAGCTTTGGTCCACGTCAACACCCTTGGGTATATAAAGAGTCACGCCAGCGAGAACCGTCAGGTTGTCATGAGCTTGGAGAGGTGCTGTAGACGCATAGACTTGTTGCTGGACGCTCTCTTGTGTGAGGGCTGCAAAGAAGACAAAGACGAAGAAACAGAGCTCATTGATCTGACGACTTGGGTTCTCCATCAAAATTGTCGTGAGTGCCGATTTGTTCGCTACCTTCTCCAGAAAGCAGACGATCTCAATGTCCCACTCCGATACAAAGACAATCGAAGTACAAACGGATTCTACGACCTTACGACTTCTCAAACGTATAGACGCTCTCCTGGATCGTTACTTGTGTAAGGCTTGTCAGTACGAAAAGAACCGACTCCCTTTGTCAGCCTTAGAGACCTGGAAACCGGATGCTAATTGGTGCAAAGAGTGCAAATACATCTTCGACGATGCTGACGACCCCGACCCAGAAGTGCGCAACCGATGGTGGTCCAAACGAGGGTGGTCCACCAAAGACTACTGGTCCTCCGCCGAATCCTCCGAAGACGACGACGAAACACCCCTTGGATGAGGTGTGTCTCGTTCTTGATTTGGAATATTTCTGTAGTGGCCGACAGATCTTACCTAGAGAACTAGGATACTGGGACCACACTGGAATCCATCATGGATCCATCCACTACAAACCTTGTGTGGAATGGCCCCATCTCTCTGCCAAAGATCAACGTACCGCTCATTACGTTTCCAAGTACGTCCATGGTCTTCCCTACTATCCCAGACAAAACTATCATGTGGCCAGTGAGCTCCTGGTCGATGTCCGTCGTCTCTACCAACAATTCAAGACCCCACAACGGACCCTCGTGGCTCACAAAGGAGGGATGGAAGGTCAATGGCTCGATACCTGGCAGATTCCTCGTCTAGACTTGGAACGATGGGGATGTCCCAAATTCGATGATCTACCCCGCCTCCATTCCGTTGGCTCGTGCGGACAACATCAGCATCCCTTACAGTTGCATTGCCCTCAAGTCGAATGCTACCATTTCGTTCAATGGATGCGGTCTCAGCGACTCTTGTCTTGCGACACGCGTTACATCAATCACGAACGCACGCAAAGGATGCTAGCCAGTCAGACGCCCAGGACCCCGTTACGTCCCGCTCATTGGAAGACGTTCCCTCTACCCAAGTCAACTTATTTTCTTAAAGAACACAAATGTAACCGCAAATGAAATAAAACATGTTTTTAATTCACATTGGTGTCTTATTAACTTAAGGATTCACTAAGGTATTTGCGATAATAATAACATTGTGTTTCTCTTCTGGCATGCAACCATTCCGTGACTTGACGGTGAGGAAAACGATACTCCCACCAACGAATAAAACGTTCACTGCGATAAACGAGTTCCATCTCCATCAAATGTTCCACATCACTAAAAAACAAACAAAATGTCAACGTCCCAAAAGTCCCTCTAGTGTGCTCAAATCATCATCCGACAGATCCGTAAACTCAAACCTGTCGTCGTCGTCCTCAAACTCGTCGTCAGTGGGATCCGTGTCCAGATTCCAGATGGTCCGGGTCACCGCGTCATAGACTTGATGCACAATGATGTTCTGACGCTCATCCGAAGGGTAGTTCTGTTTCTCGTTACCCTCCAGGTAGACATCCCGACAGTGCGGGCACGTCCAATGGCTTCGGGTCAACCACCATGTCAGTAAACAACCCACGTGCATCGTTTGGTGGCAACATCCCATCTCCACCGAGAGATCTGGTTTGATAGTACAGCCTTCGATGCCTTGGGGTAATTCTTTCTTTAACTTCTGGATAAACTCCGCCACTTTGTTGTCGACCTTCAGCTGAAAAACATCTTCCCCGCAGATCACACATGGCCATTCTTTGGTGTCCTCTACATCGAGGAATTGTCCGGTCGGTTTGACCCTCTCCGCCCAACGTCGCATGGCTTCCATTTCCACGTCATCCTTTTTTTCTTTTCTCTCCTCCGGTTCATTCCGACGAGTCGAGATAGTGAATAGGGGACCAGCAAATCCAAATCCGTGACCCCGTCCGACCATGACATTCATCACTCGTATATTTCTCGAATCTCTCTGCGCTCGTCGCATATCTCTTATCAATTCTGCGATAGACAAACAATCACCCATAGACTTCACAAAGAACAAGAATGACGATCCTTCCAACGCCTCGACTCTTATAGACCTCTCTGGACCTCGTTTTCAAGAAGAGACCTTTCCTGGGAGGGTACCCCCCCATCCCCTCTCCTAAGTCACCTGACCTATCACATGACCTATTAGGGACTCTTATAAGAGCGTGCGGTCATAAACACCTTCATTCTGTTCTCCATGCTTCGCCAATATGCCAACCGTCACGCGCTCGCAAGCCAGAAGGGCCAGAGAGAGACTGACGCGCATCCACGCGTTCTACCTAGAGAACAAAGAAGAACTCCTCAGAAAGAAACGGCAACTCGAGCAGAAGAAAGCAGAGCCCACGCGTACGGGTGGCAAACTGCTGGAGCTCACTTACAGGGGTGGGTACATTCGCTTCATCGACTCCATGTCGTTCTTCGCCATGGCTCTGGCTTCGTTTACCAAAACATTTGGGTTGGATCCCGACCATTTCAAGAAGGGGTATTTTCCACATCTTTTCAACACCCCTGCGAACGCCGACTATGTGGGTCCCATGCCACCGAGAGAGATGTACACCCCTGAAACCATGTCCACCAAAGGAAAAGCGGAGTTTGAGCAATGGTACACGGCTCAAGTGGCGAACGAGGCACAGTTTGATATCCAGAGGGATCTCGTGGACTACTGTATCTCTGACGTCAAACTCCTCCGAGAGGGTTGTTTGACCTTTCGTCGTGAGTTCCGCGAACAGACCGGCTTTTGTCCCTTTGACAAAATGACGATTGCAGGAGCTTGTCTGCATGACTATCGCCTCAACCGCATGGACGAAGAGACCATCACCTCCAAACCTGTCAAGGGATGGCGACTCATCACCAATCACTCCAAGGCCGCTATGGAATGGCTGTTGTGGCAAGAACATCGGCTGCAGGAGGAAGACCCACTTCCAAACCAACGTATCCAGCATGCTCGCAACCAAGGCGAATACCAGATCCCTGGTCGACGTTGGAGGGTGGACGGCTTCGATCCAGACACCAACACGGTCTTCGAGTTCTTGGGTTGTTTTTGGCACGGGTGTCTTTCTTGTTTCCCCAATCGTCACGAACCGTACTGCCGTCACGACGATCGTTGTATGGATGATGTCCGACGTACCACCATGGAACGCCTTCAGAGTCTTCGAGGCCTGGGATACCATGTCGTGACCCTCTGGGAATGTGAATGGGAGCAGCAAAAGAAAGCAGATCCTCGCGTGGCTGAGTTCGTCAAAACACTTCCTGTCATCAAACCCATGAATCCTCGCGACGCCCTCTTCGGAGGACGCACCAATGCCTCCTACCTTTATTACAAGGTTCGAGTCGGTGAGGAAATCCGGTATGTGGACTACACTTCCCTCTACCCGTGGGTCAATAAGAATGGAATGTATCCCATCGGCCATCCTGAGTTCATCTATGAACCCGGCACCACCGACCTCTCGGAGTACTTTGGTCTGGCTTTGTGCACCATCGTCCCACCCAAGCATTTGTTTCATCCCGTCTTGCCTTACCGGTGTGGAGGAAAGCTCACCTTCCCTCTTTGCCGTACGTGTGTGGAGCA
>NC_090879.1:30481962-30486962 GCF_036669935.1 Montipora foliosa
AATATGGCGAAATTCAAATGCACGCGCTATTAATATCTTGAGCGACAAAGCGACCTTAAATAAATACTGAAAATGGTATACAGTGTACTTCTGAAGTTCGTTGAACATTTGACGGTTAGCGTCTTTTACGGCAACACCTCCCATATTTGAACACGAAAACCATCTTTCAAATTCTGTATAAAACCATTATAGACTCTCTCCTTTCCCTTACATTTTTGACCAGTATACTAATAGTTTTACCTCCCAATTTTTGCCATTTCCGCTAACCAAAAATGCATCAACAATATACTTTCTTTAAATTTCTGTAAGGCTAAACCTTGTCTCTTTTCAAACGATATATAGAGGAAATGATAGAGTCGCAGATCAGACGAGTGCACGTGGCTGCTAAAGACAACAATAAATGGGCTCGACCTTCAATTTCTATAAATTTTGAGGTCCCGTGAGCAAGTGGTGTGAGGCGTTTAGGGTTTTAGGATGCCGCACACCAATTTTTAACGATCCGAAGCACATGTAACATTTTTTTTCTTTTTTCTTGGAAGGTTCCATTTACGTGTTCTGGTCTAAAATTTCGGTATCTAAAAGTGTTTGAGCACAAACTGAATCACAGTGACCATGATACCGCCAAATAGGTGCGCTATATATCCAGATCAGGGCGGTATTAGACAAGTTGTTGAGAGATTTGGAAGCTGACTCAGTTGGGGCATATTCTCTTGAATCGTTCTTTGTAAATTTATTTTTTAAGTGACCTTACCAGGAAGATTCAAGTGTCGGTGAGATTTTTGGGATTGGTGCTTGCGATCTTACATTGATGCCAGTACGTTATTTCTGGTTTTGTGTTGGTTTAGTCAATTTGATTCGACGGCTCAATTTTGGCGCTGGCTTCGAAAAAACCGTGGCATTACAAATGTTTTACACTGGCAGGTTCCTTATTTTAAACCAACCACTTACAAGTTGCAAAATGTAACTAGAAGACGAAGAGGTTTGACGAAATAAGATCTCCCTCGTGAGAAATAGTCCGGAGAAGGACTTTTGTGGATGAAGTTGATTGAGGTTTCAACCACATGAGCGAATTAAGTCACAATAATAAGCCAGGATACTTTCTAACCACAATTGCAAAGTGAATGCAACTCTCATTTCTTACTCCTTATGCATTTTTATTTGAGTAGAAAAACACTGTACAATTGCACGTGTTGATCGTTTCTATGTTACCTTCGCGTCCCCAGAGGCCACCATTCTTTCCATTACGAAAATATTGACCTGTGGTCGGTGCCGAAAACAGGGAAATAGCCGATTAACGGACTTCAGAGTCTTTTCTGAAGTCTCGGAAATTTGAAACAATGCTAGTTACCAATTGGGATACAACAACAGTCCCAAGCTACGACTGCACATATTTTGGAACCGTCCAGAGGTCGTTATTCTCGTTGCTGACCGAAAGAGTAACTGCCTCTGTTGGTAAAAATGCTTTGTTCGTGATTCGCGAAAAAAGAACCTATGCATAGGGCATCAT
The DNA here is from genome assembly GCF_036669935.1 of Montipora foliosa. Lineage (NCBI taxonomy): Eukaryota > Metazoa > Cnidaria > Anthozoa > Scleractinia > Acroporidae > Montipora > Montipora foliosa. The sequence continues at coordinate 30,483,470 of NC_090879.1, forward strand.
GATCACAGCGCCGGACAATGAGGGAAATAGCGTTGACTCATTGTCAGTTGTCTTGATTACTGTCGCTGTAGAGGGTGGTTGGAAAGGGAGAGAAACGGGGTCTTTTTGTTTTACCCTTTCTGCGGTACACCTAATACTCCTTCACACCTGCCGTGCACATGACGAGGACGACTGGGGACCAATCAGGACCAATTTATTCTCATGCAACTTATACAACATTTAAACGCGCTTGAAGGAAAATAACATTTTTTTTCAGTTCTTATTTCTTGAAGGATTGATTAGTGAAATAGGTGCTAATTGTAACGTGGCAAACTTTTAACGAACAAAGCAAGAAAGCCGTTTTATCCAATCGCACTAGCCTAGCACTGGCCACAATAATAATTCCCTTTACTATCCTGGCAACAATCTTCAGTCGCTTTATTGCAGCAAAGTGTCGAACCACAGCAATCTGTCCCAATAGGGCAACATGTCGGCTGAAGATCGCAGCATTTTGTTAAAGCAGGGCAACAAAACGGCAGAAGATCACAACACACAGGGGTAGTGGCTGGACACGTTCCCTTGTCATCACAACAGACGGGATATTCCGGGCAAACACAAAGATCACCACACTCATCGTGGCATCCAGGAAATGGACAACATCCGCTTTCATCTATGTTGCAGAACAACCCATCGGGACAGTAAAAACAAACGTCACCTCTGCAGAAGCACAGTTCCTGGTTTGTGTCTCCTGGCTGAGCTTTGATGTATGGGCGTTTTGGCATAACTTTACGGTACGTGGAATTGAAATTGTGGACTTGAGCGTGTTCCCGGTGATAGACACTTTCAGACGACGGTAAAAATAGGCTCAAGATAAAGAGAACTGCGCCCACTGTCATGAATTCCATAGTCTTGAGGGAACTAAAAATGAAAAATTTAAGCAATTGAAAGATGAAACCTTGCATCTCTGTTAAAATCAACCCATTTGTAGGATCTAAGTGTAAGTTTTTTAGCTGCACAACTCCGTTTTCGTTTCGCTTTTTCGTTCCACTGCGTCTCTAATGTCACCGTTCACATGTTCACTAGTTCTACCCTGTTTATCATTTCTGCTTAATTAATTAGTATCCTTTGACGTTTCAATTATTTTCGCATAATTTATTGGTGCATATAATCCCAGGTTTTGGTTTATATTTCGGCTTCTCCTACGAGCAGTGAGACAGCACTAGAGGAGTGTTAGCTCGTAGCCGTAACAGTGTTCGTTGTCACGTTCGTTCCCGTTCTTTATATTAACCCTTCACCTTGCTGCCTTAATTTGTCAAGACTGATTTTCAATCTGTAATATTTCTTTCATGGTTTCAATCTTACAGTTTCAACCTAAACCGTCTCCTCACACAGTTTCCTTACGGCTATGGCATCTTTTCATTGTTATGTTAAAATATCTTTCAGTATCGTGGAGTTGGATTTGAGCTACACCCAGTTTGGTCACTCATGCAGTTACACCATTTAAGTTCATGATTTTTAAAGGGGAGGAAAGAAACGTTCGAGCCGGTGTCCTGAACCGTATACCGTTTTGGCGACTTGCAGGCGAACATTTATTTCCGTTCTTGGGCGTTCTTTTGAGAGGCGCTGTATAGTGGTTAGCGCCACGGAATTCAAACCTGAGAATCGGCGGTTAAACACCTACTCATGACATCGGGTAGTTTCCTTAGACAAGAAATTTCACTCCGCGTTGTCCCTCTTCTCACAGGTTTATAAGCGAGTGTAAGAGGGAGATTCTACGTTTGAACTAGCATTCCATCCAGTTGGGAATAGCAACAGTGAAGTCTGCACTAGGTCCACTCTTCTTTATCGTTTCCATAAATGACGTACAGTCCATTCTCGATAACTCGAACCCTCGCTCACTCGAACCTCGCGCTAACTCGAACCAAAATCGATTTCCCCCGGTTTTTCTGTTCCCCTTCAGGTAATTCTCTATATGTTTTTACCCTCGATAACTCGAGCCACACTCGTCAATACATGAAAAGTAAAACCACAAAATATATTGCAACTGACTATTTCTCGAAAAAGTAAAACGCATGAACTCTGTGGCAGTAGCCCGACGTTCTTTGAAAACTACAAAGTTCACCCGAACCTCGACTTTCGTATAACTTTAATGCTCTACTGCTTTGTTTTAGGCCTACTCTGGGAACTTACGTCGCCTTATGTCGCCTCAATTTCATAAACACAACACACCTTAAAGTTAGTCTCAAACAGTTGAGAATGAGTTGACAAAATAGTGGCAGATCAAGGGAGGCATGTTGATGTAATTGTCTCTTGGTTGATTTCCGAAAAAAAAAATTGAATAATGCGTGGGGCAGGGGGTTGCCTCCCGATACCCATTTAAAAGGTGCTGATGAGCCTGGCAAACTCCTGCCATTACACATAGGAGAAGCCAGAACACACAAGAGGACATGCAGCAGAGATACATGTAAGTGTTTGCAGGAATCATGTAAGTCCTGCTCCTGGTCCTGATTATAATTAAATATCTGTGACAAGCCTTTTTTTTTCAGATTTGCCTTGCAACACGTAGCTCTAATGGAGACGCCACAGGAAGATTCTAGTCTAAACATGTTTTATTTTTGGCAAGATATTATGCCATTTGCTTGCTACAAAAACAAGTATTAAACATGAACGCCCATGAAAATATTTCAAGTCTTAATCTATTAATTCCTCACCTTTGTGAGTAGCAGTGATATGATGTCTCAAAATATTTTTGCAACTTTAAATAACAAATATAACGGATAAAATAACCAAACAAATTTAAGCTCAAAAACAATAACTGAAATCGTTTACCTTTAATGTAATGTTGATGTAAGCTAAACTTTAACTAACGAAAAGGCCTAAGAAAATGTCTATTGTAAGGTTGAGAAGTCTTACTCTAAGCATTTCATGCAATTTTGTTCGATTTACATTGTTTACATAGATGGCGATGCTCTTCAAAAGAATACATGATTTAGTCAAGCAGTAGGGATTAACCAACATATATCTGTTATTCCGCCACACAAAGTTCCAAATCATAATGCCATATTTTGTAACCAAACATGCATGCATGCTCTTGCACGATATGTATACCTAATAGACCACTTTCATAAATGGCGACCACTTTTACCCTTTTTTGTATTTATGTTAATTAGACCTACTGCCCTCGTTTTAAAACAAATAGTCTTTTGAAATTTGCTCGTCGTAGCGAGGTTAGTAGGGCTTATTAGCATTAAAACAAAAGAATAATTTATTTGGCCGCCATTGTGAAAGAGGTCTATAACACTGCACATCCACTAAACTCCACAGCTCGGAGGAGACCTGCCCTAATATTCTCTTTGTACAGGGTCATGCGTAAATTGATAGATGAACTCATAGCCAAAGCTCAAAGAAATTCTTTTAAATTTATGTGCAAGGAGAGTAAACCAGACATCCGCATAAATTCACGTGTAGGGCAAGTGCTACATGTACTGGGTTTAAATTTTTCATATCTGATGCA